>NC_056729.1:524126317-524228835 GCF_019279795.1 Protopterus annectens
TCTATCTATCTAGACCACCATCAGTACTATTAGCCAACAGGGTGCTGGC
The DNA here is from genome assembly GCF_019279795.1 of Protopterus annectens. NCBI lineage: Eukaryota > Metazoa > Chordata > Ceratodontiformes > Protopteridae > Protopterus > Protopterus annectens. The sequence continues at coordinate 524,126,367 of NC_056729.1, forward strand.
GGAAATTGGGCTACTGTTGGCCGAAGGAGAAGAGGAGGGTGAAGGCATGCCCAAAGGCAGGAAGAGAGGAGGAAGGTTAGGAGTGTAGCAGTGAGAGTAGGAACTTTGAATGTTGGCAGTATGACTGGTATAGGAAGAGAGCTAGCTGATATGATGGAGAGAAGGAAGGTTGATATATTGTGCGTGCAAGAGACCAGATGGAAGGGAAGTAAGGCCAGGTGTTTAGGAAACAGGTTCAAATTGTTCTATCATGGTGTGGATGGCAGGAGAAATGGGGTAGAGGTTATACTAAAGGAACAATATGCCAAGAGTGTTTTAGATGTGAAGAGAGTGTCTGACAGAGTGATGTTTATGAAGCCTGAAATTGATGGTGTAATGATGAATGTTGTTAGTGCATATGCTCCACAAGTTGGGTGTGCAATGGATGAGAAAGAGAAATTTTGGAGTGAGTTGGATGAAGTTGTGGTGAGTGTACCCAAGGGTGAGAGACTAGTGACTGGAGCGGACTTTAATGGGCATGTTGGTGAAGTGAACAGAGGGGATGAGGAAGTGATGGGTAGGTATGGTGTTAAGGAGAGGAATGCAGAAGGTCAGATGATTGTGGATTTTGTGAAAAGGATGGACATGGCTGTGGTGAATACGTATTTTAAGAAGAGGGAGGAGCATAGGGTGATGTACAAGAGTGGAGGAAGATGCACACAGGTGGATTATATCCTATGTAGGAGGGCCAGTCTGACAGAGATTGGAGACTGTAAAGTGGTGGCAGGGGAAAGTGTAGTTAAGCAGCATAGGATGGTGGTCTGTAGGATGACGTTGGTGATCAAGAAGAGGAGGAGGAGTGTGAAAGCAGTTCCAAGGATTAAATGGTGGAAGTTAAAAAAGGGTGATTGTGAAGTGGAGTTTAGGGAAGAGTTAAGACAGGCACCGGGAGGCAGTGGAGAGTTACCGAATAGCTGGGTAACTACAGCGGAACTAGTAAGGAAGACTGCTAGAAAGGTGCTTGGTATGACATCTGGACAGAGGAAGGAGGACAAGGAGACCTGGTGGGGGGATGAGGAAGTAAAGGAGAGTATACAGAGAAAGAAGCTGGTGAAGAAGAAGTGGGATTGTCAAAGAGATGAAGAAAGTAAACATGAGTATAAGCAGATGAGGCGCATGGCAAAGAGAGAGGTGGCGAAAGCTAAGGATAAAGCGTATGGAGAGTTGTATGAGAGATTGGACACTAAAGAGGGAGAAAAGGACCTGTACCAATTGGCTAGACAGAGGGACAGAGCTGGAAAAGATGTGCAGCAAGTAAGGGTGATAAAGGATAGTGAGGAAAAGGTACTCACAAGAGGAGGAGAGTGTGTTGAGTAGATGGAAAGAGTATTTTGAGAGGCTGATGAATGAAGAGAATGAGAGAGAGAAGGGTGGATGATGTGGGGATAGTGAATCAGGAAGTGAAACAGATTAGCAAGGAGGAAGTAAGGACAGCTATGAAGAGGATGAAGAATGGAAAGGCTGTTGGCCCAGATGACATCCCAATGGAATATGGATGTGCTTAGGAGAAATGGCAGTGGAATTTTTAACTAGATTGTTTAATGAAATTTTGGAAAGTCAGAGGATGCCTGAGGAGTGGAGAAAAAGTGTTTTGGTACCTATCTTTAAGAATAAGGGTGATGTGCAGAGCTGCAGTAACTACAGAGGGATACAATTGATCAGTCACAGCTTGAAGTTATGGGAGAGAGTACTAGAAGCTAGGTTAAGAAGGGAGGTGATGATTAGTGATCAGCAGTATGGTTTCATGCCAGGAAAGAGCACTAAAGATGCAATGTTTGCTCTGAGAGTGTTATTGGAGAAATACAAAGAAGGTCAGAAGGAGTTGCATTGTGTCTTTGTAGACTTGGAGAAAGCATATGACAGGGTGCCTAGAGAAGAGTTGGGGTATTGTATGAGGAAGTCGGGAGTGGCAGAGAAGTATGTAAGAGTGGTACAGGATATGTACGAGGGTAGTGTGACAGTGGTGAGGACTGCATTGGGAGTGACAGATCTGTTTACGGTGGAAGTAGGATTACATCAAGGATCAGCTCTGAGTCTTTTCTTATTTGCAGTGGTGATGGACAGGTTGACAGATGAGATCAGACAGGAGGTCCCGTGGACTATGATGTTTGCAGATGACATTGTGATCTGTAGTGTGAGTAAGAATCAGGTTGAGGAGACTCTGGAGAGGTGAGGATATGCTCTAGAGAGCAGAGGAATGAAGGTCAGCAGGGCTAAGAAAGAATATATGTGTGTAAATGAGAGGGAGGGTAGAGGAATGATGAGGATGCAGGGAGTAGAGTTGGTAAAGGTAGATGAGTTTAAGTACTTGGGATCAACAGTTCAGAGTAATGGTGAATGTGGAAGAGAGGTGAAGAAGAGAGTACAGGCAGGGTGGAATGGGTGGAGAAGAGTGTCAGGAGTGATTTGTGACAGACAGGTACCAGTAAGAGTGATAGGGAAGGTCTACAAGACAGTAGTGAGACCAGCTATGTTATATGGGTTGGAGACAGTGGCACTGACAAAAAAGCAGGAGTCAGAGCTGGATGTGGCAGAGTTAAATATATTAAGATTTGCACTCAGTGTGACTAGGATGGATAGGATTAGGAATCAGTATATTAGAGGGTGAGCTCATGCTGGACAGTTTGGAGACAAAGCAAGAGAGACGAGATTGTGTCGGTTTGGACATGTGCTGAGGAGGGATGATGGGTATATTGGGAAAAAGATGCTAAGGATGAAGCTGCCAGGTAACAGGAAAAGAGGAAGGCCTAAGATAAGGTTTATGGATGTGGTGAGAGAGGACATGCAGGCGGTTGGTGTGACAGAGCAAGATGAAGAGGATAGGAAGAAATGGAAAGAGATGATCCGCTGTGGCGACCCCTAATGGGAAAAGCTGAAAGATGATGATGATGATATATATATATATATATATATATATATATATATATATATATATATATATATATAAAAGTTAAATCTGTACAAAACAACATTCATTTGTTATGCTGGGAGCTGCTTACACCCACGCAGGCGCACTTGCATCTCCTTATTGTGAGTTACATATGTTTACTGCCACTTCTTTGTGCTTACATGTGCCTTATTCATTATGACAATACCACTTTGATTGATGGAATCCAGTTAATGGCCCCATACAAAACACACGTTCACCATTACATGTTTAAATGTTGGCTTTACAGTGCAGAGGCATTGATTACACAAGAAAATGATATGTGCTATAGTCGTACTTAAACCAGGAATGCCTTTACGTTAGGAAGATGCAATAACCACTACACTACTGGTGTTTTGCCTCATTTATATGTATACCCATGGTTCATAGCTACCCTAACATATGCCTCACCGCTTCACTTACACAGCAGGCATCCATTCTCCTGCTTGGAAAACCGCAGTACTACACATGCGACATTCCCTATTCCCTACTGCTCTGGACCCGTGCTGCATGTTTACTCACTCCAAGGATATTCAGAACTCCAATGCTTATAGTCCTGGCACATATGTGTGTTTGATTGTCAGGGTGTTCACGTGCTGGTCCGGGTTTAGGCTTGTCCAACTGGTGACTGGAACTGCCCTGTACCTGTTCAAATGTCAAATGTAACACATGGACAGAGTTGGTCCCAATTTTAACATTCTCCCCTGTGTTTACAGACGCAGGGATTTGGGCACCTCTGACCACATTATTAGGTTGGTACTACATAATATAGGGTGGGGGTGGTTCCACTACATAATACAGGGTGGGAGGGGTGTTTTCACTGGTGTTTTCCTTCAAATTTGAATATTTATTTCATTCATATATACGATTAATATTATTCTGGACATCACTTATGAATTCACTACAGGTATGCAATAGTCCTGTCAACAAATGTGACAGTTGGTTGGTGTACATATGTTTATGGACCTCTGTGATACTTGGGGACTAATTTCAACAGTCACAGGGACAAGGCAATGACAAATCAGAGACAATCACGGACACTTCTACAATATTAGTACTATTAACTTGGAACGTGTTGACAGATTCGGAGACATATGTATTACTACTTATTTTCTGCAGTTAAAAGCATCTATTACTCTTATTTATTGTCATTAGTCATTCTCATTCAACACCTTTCCTTCAAAGGTCACTGGCTTTGTGAGTGATTAAGAGGCTGGCCAGTTATTGTGTGAATGCTCTGACCACTGGTAGGGTTGCCACATTTTCATATGTACAGGATGGGATATATTCCGAAGACACCAGATTGTTTAGGCCAACACATACCCACGGTCACTGCAAGGTTTAGAACATTCAGTATTTTCCTAGCTGAGGGCCTATTCCTTTAGCACTTTAGTTGCTTATTCTGTTTCTTGTATGATTTATGTATTTTATATCCAGAAATAACTGCTTTAGGCAACTGTTACATGAAGTATGGTACATAGTTATTTCCTACAATCACAGGACATTTGCCATTGTATCATTCTTGGTCAGGACACACCTACCCAAACAGTGACTGTCCCTCACACAGTGGGTCAGGAGGTACCCTGTTTATGTCGGCTCCTTAATCACCCTATTTCCAGGTGCCACTATGCGAATGTGTACAATATATTATCTCGATTATTCATATGGGGAGATGTGTGTCACAGGCAGGTGTTTCATCCTGGGTAGTAGGTTCTGCATGACCGTCTAGAGGCTGAACAGTCTCGAGCACCACTACTGCACATACAACTTGTGTCCAGATGTCTACAGGACTGGGCATCGTGTCGTGATACCAAGTCTGATGTTTACACAGGATACTTATCCCATGAGGGATATCCAAAAATTGAACAAGCCAAATACTGTCCATTCTTTTGGATTTACGAAAATGTGTTAAGGTTTTACATGCAAGGGATACATAGTTTGCAATCCTGACACTGCCTAGGGTGACACTGCCTACTACATATGAGTAGTGGTCACTATGTGTAGATATGGCTGCGCCAAGCTAGTGTCCCGAGTATGGCTGGAGTTGGTGGACGTTCAGGTATGGGGGCAGGTTGTGTGCTGTAGAGGGGGTGATGGGTATTCAATTATGCATCCAGGTGTGTTGCATTTGGATGGGCCAGTTCCATCCAGACCATTCTGTGGGTATGTGCCGGTGACGTTTCTGTACATGTGTATAGCACATTTTCATATTCATATGTTTGCGTGATTGTGTTCTACAGTATAGCCTGTCAGGTTGTATTGCGGATGTGTATGCTTGTTCTTTGTGTTTCTTTCTAAATCACCTGCTGCTTCCTCATACACCTCCAGTTCACCTATTGTGCATCCAACACAGTCTCGCCTTTGTGGATTATACCATTACTCACCCCCCCACACACATACTCCTGACACTCCATCCATCCCTTCTTTGGTTGATGGCCCATGACACGGTCAAGGGAACACAATGCATACACTACATATGTCAGGTACCTGTATGGTTGTGAGGACTACCCTGGCATTTTTCACCTTCCACATGCTGTACATAACGCACATAGGTACACGCACAAATTTAACTTTCATGACATGGTAGGTACACCTGGGTAATACCCATTCAACTGTGACACATCCTGACAAGAACGGCTTGGACTGCATATGGGCGGATTTTGGCCGAATGCTCTGACCATTGGTAGGGTTGCCACCTTTTCATATGGCCAGGATTGGACATATTCCAGACACAAATCAGATTTTACAGGACAACACATACCCACGGTCAGTACTACGGATAATACTTTTGTTTTATGCCTACATGTTAGCTTATTGTTGTAGCAGTTTATATGCTCCTTCTGTTTTGTTTTCTTGCTTATTCTATTTCTTGTAACATGAGGTATATTACATACAGACATAGCTATTGTATGTGACTATTACATGCGATGTGGGATATAATTATGTCATACGGTCACAGGATATTTTACATTTATAATGGTTTTGGTATGGACACAACTGCCCAGCTGTGTACTATCCCTCACAATGTGGGACAGGTGGTAACCTTCACCATTGCGCTAGACATAGCTATTGGCAGCGTGCTAACATGATGCATTTCACTTCCACTTGGTATAACTATCTACACTGTGTTAGAATACGGGCACACGGTTTTAAATGTCATTTGTTTGAGGGATGGAGACTCGATATTCGCTAATGTGCATTTGTGTTTGCTTCTTAATTTTGTGTTCGCAAGAACTGTCTTGCATGCTTTGCATACGTTTCAGTATCCACGGACACTGACAGGTGTGATTACTATTGCAGGCAGATTGTTATATTCAAGCATTTTACGTTGCACATCGACAGCCATTTCCACACCTCCATGTGGCACTTCGACACGCCCTATGCACTCACGCTCGTTTCCTATGCACATGGCTGTGGAAGCAGCGGGCCTTCATTAATATGCATTATGGCACTACTGCTCCATCTACATGCCACACGGTCGGCGCAAGCCTAACGCCGGCCTTGCGCCGAGCTTCATGAATCCCAGGCAGAGTGTTTTTTTGCACTGTAAAGTATTATCTAACAAAGTACCGCCATTTTGGAGAAGTTTCAGTGTGCCGTGTACTGTTTATTAGCAAAGTGCAGTTACTTTGAAATGTTTCTTACTCTGAGCTTCTACTGCCCAATTCATTCACACAGTGCAGTTATTTTGAAATATTTCTTAAAATGACAAATTACTTTTGCAGGACAGTAATTTCAAGAGTATTACAGTGCCTGAGAGACTCATTTTGCAAAGTTTAGTTATTCAGAGGCTTGTTTTGCTGTTGGGCATAGTTACGAATACTGGCATAAATTTCTGGCAAATGTATAAGTGTGTGTGTTCGTGCATATTTGAAAAACCCTTTACTGGTATGTGTTAATATGGCAGATGGATTTCAAAAGCCCTTACCACTTGTATTTGATTAGAATATTGTATAGAATTGGTGAATATTTGAGCAAGAGTATAACATTTTTATATGAGCAGCTTATTCTGACAATGATGCATGCACCAGGGCATTCATTTCGATAAACCTAGCTGGGTCAGAGGCCTTTGAAAGAGAACATTCATATGTGCATGCCCCAGAAGTGTGTGAGGGAGAAGGTGAAAACTGCCATATTGTTGTACAGGCTGAATCAAAGGAAAACCCAGAGTGTCTGAAGTGCAAGTTCAGAGTAATGTGTAACCCCCAGACAAATATTGCATTAGAGAGGCATAACTTTTGCAGCTTATATTACTGACCTAAGGAACAAAGCTAAAATGTGCCAGTTTGGTGGCTTAAATGACAAGTTGATAAAGGACAGGGTGTATGTGGTGTTAATAGTGCTGCTGTGAGAAAGATTTTGCTTCATGACAGTGATTTAACACTAAGCAAGGCTATTGAGATTTGTCAAATCCAAGTAGTTACAGAAAGGCACACAAGTATGCTTGCAAGTGATAAGAGCAGGGTTTTGGCAGGCTCCAGAGCAAATGTAGACAGCATGCAACACATAAACAGAAGCAGGCCTAAGCATATGGAGCCTTCCAGCAAATTCTAAGAAAGGAGCATGCTCAGTGCAGTATAAGCATGAATCAGCAAAACCCAAATCTAGCTTTATAGTTAACGGTTGCAGTTGTGGTGCCAATCATGAGTCTAAAAGAGAGAAATGCTTGCAATTTGGTCAGCAATGCAAGTGCAAACAATGGAACCATTTTCAAAAGTTGTACAAATCATATAAACCTCACGCAGTTATAAAGAAGGGTCACACAAAAAAGCAAGTTGATCATACAGAGAGCTGCAATTCTACTTTCTAAGTAAATGGTGTATCAGTAATTAGTGAAAAGGTTGATGCAGTGAATTTGTTGGCAAAAACAAAGTATTTTGTACTGTCCAGATCAATGGTAAATCCACCAAGCTCAAAGTAAACATTGGTTCAAATGGTGTAATGTTATATCAGCAAACACATTTGCTAAAGTGAGAGCTGGTGAACAATTCAGTGTGGCTAGTAGTGTGAAACTTGTTGCTTATGGAGGTGATTTCAGACCAAAGGCTCAGTAGTGCGTTCATGTTATTTGGATAGCAGCTGTTACAGCTTGTTATTCTATGTAGTCCGAAGACCTGTACAGTCATTATTGAGTCTCAGAGACAGTTTAAGAATGAATTTCCTTTCTTTTACCAAAAAAGTTTATCAAATAAGCACACATCCTAGTTCCAATTTTTCTAAAGCCATTTTCTCAGAGTATGCTGATGTTTTTGATGACAAGTTGGGAAACTTTTCAGTTGTATATTCTATGAAGTTAGGCCCAGAGGTCAGTCCAGTGGTCAGACCAGCAAGAAAAGTCTGATAGCTCTGCAGGATAAAGTTAAAGCTCAGCTGGATAAACTGGCACAGAAAGGTGTAATTTGTCCAGTTACAGAACCAAATGAATGGGTATCATCCATGGTAGCAGCCCACAAGAAAGGCTGAGATGGAATCAGAATATGTATTGACCCAAAAGATTTGAACAAAGCATTAAAGCGACCACATCATCCAATGCATACAGTCAAAGAAATCACAGTTTTAATACTGAACGTCACTGTTTTTTCTGTCCTGGATGCAAAAAGTTCATTTTGGCAAGTGATGCTTGATTCCAAATCCTCATTACTGACTACTTTTAGTACCCCGTTTGGCAGATACAGATTCCTAAGGATGCCATTTGGAATAAATTCTGCAAATGAAATCATCCAGTGTGCAATGGAGCAATTTATTTCAGGTTATCCTTGTATCATAATAGTAGATGATTTATTGGTTGGTGGCAATGGTGAAGCAGAGCATGACAGAAACCTTAAGAGAGTTCTAAAAAGAGCACGTAAAGTGAACATAAAGCTCAATCCTCTAAAGTGCAAATTCAAACTGCCAGAAGTTACATATGTAGGTCATTTATTCACCAGCAGTGGCTTGAGACCAGACCCGTCCAAGCAAGCAGCTATTCTTGAGATGCCAGCACCTGATAATGTTCAAGCTCTACAATGTTTTCTTGGCATGATCAACTATTTAGGCAGACTTATACCAGACTTCAATGAGCTGACAGCACCTTTGAGAGAGGTGATGCACAAAAATGATACATAGTCACCTTTGAGAGAGCTGATGCACAAAAATGTTACATGGTCTTGGTTAAAACAGCACCAGAGAGCATTTGAACACCTTAAGCAGAAAATTGTCACCCCACTTACATTAAGATACGACGATGTCAATTAACCAGTAACTCTTGTGATGCTTCAAAATTTGGTCTTGGTGCAGTTATTCTTCAAGAAGGTAGACTGATAGCCTATGCATCTAGAACCCTTACCCAAACTGAAATGCAATATGCTAAGATTGAGAAAGAACATTTGGCAATAGTATTTGCATGTTCAAAGTTTCATGATTATATCTATGGTTGAGCTATTCAGATTGAAACTGATCACTAACCTCTATTTACTAGTCTAAAGAAGTTTATGCATTCAGTTCCAGTGAGATTGCAAAGAATGATTCTCAAATTGCAAAAGTACAACTTCAAAATGGTCTATACAAAAGGCAAACTTCTTTATCTGGCTGGTTCCTTATCCAGATCGCCCATAAATACAACAGAACAGCTTGACAGAGAGAATTTTAACTTTGATATAATGGAAGTGCGTAATTTTTCTACCACGGGACTTGATGAGCTGAGAGATCATATAAAGACTGATACAGTTTTCTAAAAGCTCAACCACTGCATCAATGTTGGATGGTCATCAAAGCAATCTAGTGTACCACCTGAACTGCAAACTTAATTTCCTTACAGAGATGAGATGTTGATGGAAGATGGTATTATTTTCAAAGGTCCTAGAATTGTTGTTCCTGCTTTCTTACAACATGAATATATCCAGATTTTGCATCTTGGTCATCCAGGTTATAAATCTATCAAAAGAAGGGCGAGAAAACTAGTATTTTGACCTTCTCTAGTAAAAGACATCGATAAAGTACTTTCTTCTTCTTCAGTATGCAGTAGTACTTAACCACATTTACAAAGAGAACCACTTCACCTAAGTCAAGTTCCTGACCTACCTTGGTCAACAGTAGTCTCTGATATATTTGAGTGGAACAATCAGTATTACTTAGTATTGGTAGATTCTTATTCAAACTGGTATGAGATAGATTTACTACCTAATCTAACAACCACTGCTGTTATTACTAAGTTGAAATGTCATTTCTCAGTCCATGGTAGCCTACACAAAGTTGTTTCTGACAATGGTACTCAATTTACTAGTTAGTTGTTTCAGAGATTTGCAAGAATGGGACTTCATACATGTTACTAGTAGGTCAGAATATCCACAGTCAAATGGACTAGCTGAACATGCAGTACAGAGTGAAAAAGCAATTACTAGAAAGGTCAAAGTGTGACAACACCGATGTCTTTTTGAATTTACTCAGTCTCAGGAGCATACCCCATGATGATATACTTGGCTCACTTGCTCAGAGACTTCTATCCAGGCAAACCAGAACAACATTGCCTATTAGTTCCAGTTCGTTGAGGCCTAAAGCTAAGAACAACAGAACCATTACAGCCCAATTATTCAGGAAGCATTTTTTCCAGAAGTCCAGCTATGATAAATTGAGAAGATTTCTTCATCCATTGAATGAATGAGAGACACCGAGGATACAAACAGTAAAAGGTTTCAACTGGATTGGTCAAGTAACAGGTATATGTACTAAAACCAGTAAAATCACAGAATAAACGTAGCCCAAGCCAAAAGAACAAAGTCAAGCACAACAGGACCCGGAAAGCAACAATCAGGTAAAATGCTGTAAATCATTTTGCGTGGCCAATACCAACACAAACGCAGCTTAATAAAAAGCTTTTATTAGATCTCCTTTACAACACTGATTACAAAATAAAACCAAGCCCTTTCTCCCGGTCGCTACTGGGCTTTATCAAGGTAAAACCTGTTTTACTGTCAGTAGAAACACCACAAACTTAGCTTTTACTGTCATTCAAAGGGGATCCAGTTTCTGTTAACCTGGGATGACATGGTTAGCAAAGTATCAAAAAAGAAATGAGCCAGCAACTGTAAGCTCTAACAAATATCAAAATGTATTTATTAGATTATATGTAATCTAATAAATATATTTTGATATTTGTTACAGCTTACAGTTGCTGGCTCATTTCTTTTTTGATACTTTGCTTTTTGGAGCCGTGCATTTACCTATGTGCAGGGACATGTTCTGGTATGGTTAGCAAACCTCAATGCTTTGTCAGAGACAGTTTGCACCTTGGCACTATTAGGCTTTCGGCTGCTGGCAAAGGCTCTAACCTCCCCAATAGTGCCTTTTTAGGCAAAGTCTCAAAAACAAAATGCCAATGTAAAAATTGCCAGCCATAACAAAATAAGGGTCATGCTGCAAAATGCTAGGAACTTAAACCAAAAACTGCACAACCTGGAAGAACTTCTATCACTGGAGGATATGGATGTCTGTTCAGTCAGAGAAACCTGGTTCAAGGCCTCAGAGAGCACCATGGTCTTGGAAGGCTACAATGCCTTCCACACCTTCAGTCTAAAAAACAAACGTGAGAACCAAAGGAGCAGTGTTTCTATCTATATTAGATATAAATTCACCTCCTGACTAGTTAGCCTGGATAACTTCATGGAGTTACCATTCAAGTCAGAGCTAGTTATAGATCCACTTCCTAGATCATGATGCGCATGAGGTCTACTTCACCAAACTGGAGTCAAAACTCTGGTCATGGGGGATTTCAATTATACCAACATTAACTGGGAAACCTACTCTAACCCTAACTCACTCCTGCAAACGTTTCTTGACTTTGTTAACTCAAATGCCCTGGAACAAATTGTTCAAACTCCAGCAAGAGGAACAAACATACTAGATCTGGTCCTCACTAACTTGACAAACAGATGCACAACACCAACTGGTAGACTCTCATTAGTTACATCTGAGCATGAATCAGTTGCCTTTGAAGTGGCACTAACACCAGAACTCACAAAGGGTGAAGTCAGACTAAAAAATGTCACCAAAGCAAACTATACCCTCCTAGGGGAAGGTATAAATGTATTCCAAGCCCCACCCCTGGCTGGAGGTGATAACTGCAACAAAGCTTACACTAAAGCCCTGTACAATCACTTGTATAAGTGCAGAGACTCAGCTGTTCCAGAGATAATCAAAGCCAGAGCCCCAAGAAAAAAAAAAAATCGGCTGACATCCAGCATCAGCAAACTTTGCAACAAAGGCAAAAAGTTACTAAGAAAACTAAGGCAAGGCCACAACAATGGAAAAGCATCCTTCTCAGCCTCAACCAGAAAGGCTTATCCAGACTCTGCTACACTTTGCTGTGAAGGAAAGGTTAGTTTGCTGTTATTTTTTGTATTTCTGTATTGCCTTTCTATATTTTGAATGCTGTAGTTTGTTTTCTTTACCTTGTGTTTTGCTTGCATTCTGTTTTAACAGCATATTAAAATTTCAAAAGAGACCACAGCTCTCTCTGTTCTGAGTCAGGCAGAACTGTCTTTCTAGTTGCCCGCCTCTTATGTTAATCTGACCATATATCTCATTTCTCTCTACTTTCACTGGCTTATGTGAGTAATCACAAAACCATCACTTTTGAAATCCCACCCCTTCAATTATTTAAATTTATTGGCCATCCTACAGTATTTCATAGTACCAAAATACAAAAGTAACCACCCCTTTCAGTCCATCTTGCTGTTTTAAAAATAGTAACTCTCCACTAAACCTTAACTTTTTAAACAGGTAAAACTCAAGTTACCTACTTTCATATCTAACTTCTCTAGTGCACACTGCAGAGTGCATTCTTTTCAATCTTACCTTTAAGCATCCCTGTTACTAGCACTTTCTCTAATACCTAAAAAGATCATCTCTACTTGACTCCAAGTAGACTTTTCTCTATCTGTTAAACCTAGCACTTGCTCCTACAGTACTTATTACCTTGATACGGCACTCTTATAGATAGCACCCCAAAAAGGCAAACCCCCATTTCTCGGTCACCCACGTCCCCCGGAATCTCTTTTAAAGTTTTTTTGTCTAGTCCTTCTAGCATGTCGAGGGATCAGTTGCTAGTGTCCTCTCCTGCTCAGCTGGTGAACCTGGGAATATTGAGGCAATGTTACAATTGCCTCATGTACACAGACAACCCTCTCCTCCTCCCACAAAACACAAATACATGCGAGAGATGCAACTATACGGCCAAACTGGAGGCTGAGCTCTCTCAACATAGGACTGGCAAGACCAGTCAGGAGGAGAAGGTTACCACACACACTAGAGACCCAGTCTCACATAGTACCATCACAACCTCAAATCATACACATAAACACACAAAGACATACTCGGCGGCTCTGATCAAAAATCTACCAAAACAGCAGAGGCCACCAAAGCAGACACCCAAACAACCACCACCTCAGAACACAACACCTGCAACACATAGACCTCACAGTCAGAGTGTCAAACAGTCACAGCCCTTAAGGCCAAACACAATGCCAGACACACTAGTCATTGGTGACTCCATAGTCAGACACACTGACGTCCCGCCACCAGACTGAGTAAGGAGAAGGTCACAGTAAGCTGCCTGTCGGGCGCTAGAATCCGCCACATAACACAAGCACTCAGGTCTCTCAACAGCAGGTACAAATACGACTCAGTCATTGTCCACGCTGGTGTAAACGACCTGAGACGCACCTCCTTGGACTACATGAAAAGAGACATTGAGGAGCTCTCTGATTATGTAGCCCAGGCAGGTATGACCCTGACCTTGAGCAGTATCCTACCTTCACCAAGAATGATGCCACAATACAGAGATAAGATGATCAGCTTTAACAATTGGCTTAAACTCTGGTGTCATTCAAAGGGGATCCAATGTCTGTCTGCCTGGGATGACATGCTGGACAAGCCACGCTGCTTCACAAGGGACAGCTTGCACCTGTCACCCTGGGATTCCGGATATTGGCAAAGGCTCTTGCCACCCCATAGTGCCTTTTTAGGCAAGGCTCAAATTCTAAACCTACCACCCTAGAACACAAAAAGGAAAAAAAAACGAAGGGTAATGCTGCTCAATGCCAGAAGTCTAAATCTCAAAATGCGCGCACTCGAGGCCCTTCTCAGTATGGAGAACATCGATGTCTGTGCTGTGACAGAAACCTGGTTCAAGGCTCCTGAGAGCACCCCAGCACTATCAGGTTTTACCTCTTATCATGCTCCGCCCCAAAATCCGGACAATACCAAGAAAGGAGGGGTATCCATATTCATCAAGGACACCCACACCTCAAGACTGGTGGCAACGCACGATGCATCGGAGACCATCCAGGTGCAATTAACCATAGGCAAGACTGCTCTGCAAATTGTAGCATGTTACAGGCCACCCTCACAAACTCAGGAACCTCACATGGCCTTCCTGAAAACACTAGAGGGATAAATGTATCACCAAACACCATCATACTAGGTGACTTCAATTACCCTAATATAGACTGGGAACACTACTCAAGCCCAAACACCCTAGCCCAAAAGTTCCTGGAATTCATAAACTCAAATGCCATGGAACAACTAGTCACCATCCCCACAAGAGAAGAAAACATACTTGATCTCATCATCACGAACATGGGAGCACAATGTTCAACACCGGAAGTATACCCTCACTGGTGAGATCAGATCACAAACTAATCTCGCTGGAGGTCCTCATCCCACCCCACCTGAAATAAAAAGACCACAGTAAAACTTCTCAAAGCCGACTTCACACTTCTAAAGACTAGTGTGGTCTCCTTTAAGGCCCCGAGCCGCGGAAAACAGTACTCAAGCCGCTGAATCACTTACAAATGCCTTCTACCAGCACCTGCAGGACTGCATGGATAAGGCAATCCCAAGAAAAACAAAGACTCTTTGTACCAAAGGCAAGCGTCCAGTCTGGTGGACCCCAGCCATAAACAAACTCTACAACAAAAGGAGGAAGCTACTACAAGATAGAGCAAAATCCTTAAAAGGTAAGACACCCTTGATCACTATAAGTAAAAACTAAGAGCTCTCATAAAATCATCCAAAGCAAATTTTGAGAGAAAAATAGCTAAAGACTCAAAAGACAATCATAAGGCCTTCTTTAGCTATGTTAGAAACCTGGGAGGAAACTCCCAGATATGCTCAGAACTAGTTCAAAATGATGTGAAGATTACTGATCCTACAGACATTGCCAACATACTGGCTGACAGGTTCAGTGCAAACTTCTCCCCTCCCCAAAAGGAGAGATATCTATACCAAGCGATTGCAGCCTCCAAACATCTCCAACGCCCAAGTGAGAACTGCTCTCTCCAAAGCAAAAAACACAGCATCCATGGGACCTGATGGTGTCCCCAGCTGTGTGCTCCACAAACTCAACGAGGAATTAAACCCACAGCTAGGACAGCTGTTTAATCATAGTCTTACCTCTGGATACGCACTCCAGGGAGTGGCGCACTGCAACTGTGGTCCCACTTCACAAAGGTGGTGCCTCCACCGACCCTGGAAATTACCGGCCCATTAGCTTAACAAGCCTTATCTGCAAAGCCATGGAGAGGATCATAATGGACCTCATAAATAAAGACATAGGAAATTTGCAGACTTTGGATCCATCCCAGTTTGGCTTTGTCAAAGGCAGATCATGCCTTCTAAACTTGGTTGACTTTTTCAAAACAGTCACCAAAGCCATTGATGAGGGAAAGGCAGTCCATACAGCCTACCTCGATCTGGCAAAGGCCTTCGATACAATACCCCACTCGGGTATCATTGAAAAACTCATCAGCTTAAATGTTAACCCATACATCACAAGATGGGTTGCAAACTGGCTGAGTGACAGAACCCACAGGGTCAGAGTTGCTGGCGCCATGTCAGACTCAAAGCCTGTCACAAGTGGTGTACCACAGGGCTCAGTGGGCCCACTCTTGTTTGGCATCTACTTTTCCGAAGTACAAGCAAACACAGGAGGGTTATGGCTGACAAAGTTTGCAGATGACTGCAAACTGGGCCATAGTAGAAAACACATCTGACACAGATATCCTTCAGAAGGGTCTCACAGAAACGGATAACTGGTGCCAGAGCCATGGCCTAAAGTTAAATGCCAAAAAATGCATAGTCATATCCTTCGGGAAAAACAAGGTTACCCCTAGCTACCAAATAGGTGGCAATCCACTGAGCACAGAAGAAGTTATCAGGGACCTGGGACCCAGGTTGATAGTAGTCTGTCATTCGACACCCATGTAGCTAAAGTAGTTAGGAAGACCTTCTACATTGCCCACCTTATCATGAAGGGATTCTCATCTAGATCAAGGGAGGTCATAGTCTCCCTATACTCATCACTCATCAGACCAATGATTGAGTACAATGCCCCATTCGGAATGTATCTGACCCGACACTTGCAGCAGCTGGAGTGGCCACAAAAGTTCCTCACCAAAAGGATAAAGGGTCTCAAACATCTGTCCTATGCTGCCCGACTGAAAGAACTCCAGCTCTATTCAGTCGCACCGCTTGCTCAGAGGTGACCTTTGCCTAACATACAAGGCCATGTCAAATCCAGATTTGATGAATATGCTTCACCTCAAAAAATCTAGATCCATCAGAGCCACAAGGGCGAGAGACTTAAACCTCGACACGGCTATTAATAGGATGTGCTGGAGGGATAGATTCATCACCCAAAGACTCCCTATGCTGTGGAATAAAATCCCGGTATATGTGAGGCAGAGCACCTCGCTGGCCTTGTTCAAGAGAAATCTTGACCAATGGATGGGAGATCGCAGATATACCCCAGGGATTACCTCAGTGTCACTGCTCGACAGAGGCACAGCAAAATAATGGGTATAGTTCCCCATACTAAAGGGGTGGCGTAAGCCACAAAACTATGGGCTAGGCTTGTAAATGCCCTCGGGCAGATAGCCTAGTATGAACCTATGAACCTATGAACCTATGAACAGGTAAATAAGATAACATGTTAAATCCTTTGAGGGTAACTTTGAGAAAAAAACTTATTAATCACAGCCAATGAAATCATAAGGCCTTTTACAGCTATTTATGTAGATTAAAAGGTAGGACCCAAGCATGTACCAAACTAGTTACTAATGGTATCACACACACACTGATCCCTTAAAGATAGCAAACCTGCTAGTGGACAGATTTGGTGAAAATTTCACTCACTTATCCCCTCCAAACTTATCACAAACCTCGCCCCCAACTTTTCCTCAACAATACATATCCAAAGAGCAGATCATTAAAGCCTTGTCTAAGGCAAAAACACAGCCTCTATGGGACCAGAGCATCCCAGGCTGTCTTCTAAACAAACTAAAACATGAACTAGCATCGCCATTAAGTACCCTATTCAATCACAATCTAAACACTGGCTTTGTTCCTGTGGAATGGAGAACGGTAACAGTTATTCCCTTCCACAAAGGTGGCTTAGCAATAGACTTAGGGAATTATGGACCCATAAGTCTGAACAGCCTCATCTGTAAAGCCATGGAATATATCATCATGGACTTCATAAATAAAGACATAGGTGACCTCTAAAACCTGGATCCAACCCAATCTGACTTCGTCAAGGGCAGATTCTGCCTGTTAAACCTGGTGGATTTCTTCTAAAATGTGACCAGGGTCACTGATGAGGACAAATCTGTGCACACAGCATACCTCACCTTGGCAAAGGCCTTTGGCACAGTCCCACACTCAGGCATTACCAATCAGCTTAGCAAACTGAACCTAAACCCCTTTGTTGTAAGATGAGCTGCCAACCTGCTCACAAACCGGTCACATTCTATCAAAGTAGGTGACTCCACATCAGTCAGCAGACCTGTCACCAGCAGGGTTCCTCAAGGGTGAATGCTGGGCCCCCTACTGTTTGGTATATTCTTCCCAGAAGTTCATGCCAAAACTAAGGGGCTGTGGCTAACCAAGTTTTCAACCGACTGCAAACTGGGTGCAATTATTGAATCCCCAAATGATGTTAGTATACTTCAGGAGGGTCTTATGCAGGCCAGTGACTGGTGTCTTAGCCATGGTCTCAAACTGAATGCAAAGAAATGTATCATCATTCCCTTTGGTAAAAACAATGTCCCTTCACACTATCAAATTAACAACAATACCCTATATACCTATGAAGTGGTAAGAGATCTGGAATCACAAGTAGACTGTGTCCTTAATTTTGACCATCATGTGTCTACTGTAGAAAGGAAGGCTTTCTACATAGCACACTTGATTATCAAAGGTATTGCTTCTAGAACAAAGGAGGTTATAATCCCTCTAAACTCATCACTATCAGGCCCATAACTTGAGTATAATGCCCCTTTCAACATGTACCACACAAAGCAACTGCAGCAACTGGAGAGAACTCAGAGGTTTCTAACTAAGAAGATCAAGGGACTCCAGAACGTGCCTTACACAGACCAAATAAAGTCCCTGTCACTATACAAAGTATAGCATAGACTTCTTAGGGATGACTAATGCCTGGCTTACAGAGAAATCTCCAGCCCAAACCTAATGAATTTGCCGCACATCCATAAATCAAACAGGACTAGAGCTTCCATTCCAGGGATGTAAATATGGCCTATGACAGGAATAGGACTTGCTGGAGGGACAGATTTGTCTGCCAGCAATTGCCACATCTTTGAAATAGGCTGCCAATTCATGTGACCCAGAGCACCTCTATATCACTGTTCAAGAGGAACCTGGACGGGTTGATAGGGCGCTGTAAATTCTTACCAGTGAAAGTGCCCACAACCCTTCTGAACATGGGTAGTCATTAATAAATATAGTTCTGGGTATTGGCTGGAGTATCTATGGCATTAAATTGGGATGAAATGGCTAGACTTGAAATGACTACCGGGTTGATAGCCTAGTAAACTCCTATGATCATATGCTCCTTTGAAACAAGAATGTGGCTGACAACTCCAAGCTAAGCTTATACCTGTAGTAATCTTCAATCCCCCACCAATCAAATGAATACATGTGACACAGATTTAACTTACTCCTTTAAATTCTTTAACTATACAGCAGTATTCAACAATTCAGATAACAAGGCCTAATTGGAAGCTCCTTCTGGGATGAAACACTGACTCCCACATTCAGCAGGTGTGGTATGGCAGTGTCCTGGGAGCTGACTGTGTTCCATAGATCTGCTAGGAACAGTTGATTGGGGGTCAAAGGTGATTCCCTAGGAGGGCTTCCACCTGTAATCAAGTGGTCACAGCCTACTGCAGCTGTTCGCCTACTTGCAGCAGTGATCATATCAGTGGCCCTGTCAGTGAACCTGTGGCACACCTGTTGATATGTTTGGCTATGGCCACCTATGCCATTCACATCAGCAACAATTTGCCATGATAGTCTGAGCCTATGGCCTATATCTTGCCTTCCCCTTTGCAGGATGAAGGCACCATGTTGCCAAAATTATTGCATTATTTTTGGCATCTGTGAAGGGTCTTAGAATGTGGACTGACATGCCTTGATGCCATGACTGCATATGGCCTAAAAGAAAACAGACATATAATAGACACAAGTATCACATACCTACAAGATATTGTTTACATATACAACAGAAAAGGCAGCCAGTCAGTATTATCCACTGGTAAATTAGAGATGCAAAATACCAACTTCAGGCAGGATATAAAACAAGAAGAGTAAATAGAGCAAGATATCCTTGTTAGTGCCATAACAGTAACTCACCTTAGCCCCCACCCACACAAAAGAACAGGCAAATGACCCTTCTGTCTAATAAAATATCTTGAAAATCCTACAAGTGCTGTCAAAGAACCTGTTAGTGAAACATTTCTACATATGTCTCACACATCAGTCATTTCCATTTATTTTAATGTCTTGCCAGTCATGTCTAGCTCTGAAATGGCTGGACAAACATGGCCATAACATCAGTACACTTCTAAGCAAAGCATACAGATAACAGTGTAAATGCCTGAGCTTCACATTATTGTTAAATACATTCCACCATATGCAGTGTGTAGATGACAGACTGGAACTATACCTTGTGAGAATCAGTATTCCTCTGGAGAGATATAGCGATGAATATGATTGTCCAAACATATAGAACTAACATCAGCTTGCCTATCTATAGGGTTGCCTTTTTATATGTTGTAGATAAGTAATGAATTGCAGCTGTGAGTGAGTACTGTTTGGGAGGAGGGAATCACATTAGCACTGCAGGCTGCCTTACTTCCACTGGGTGGATCAGCTTACATCTATAAAGTGTGTCTGGAGAGGCCACAGGCCTTTTTCATCAACATAACACAGACACTACAAACCATGCCTTGATGCATGTGGCTACATTAAAAGCCTTGTCATTGTAATCTGTCTGATATATGATGAGGTCACATCTGTCTGGCCTCCAGCTCACTGTCTGACCATTCCCTGGTGGGATTACTGCATATCCAAACTATCATATAGCTAATGACATCAGGGGTATCTTTTGAGGACAAGATAACAGTGTCCCACATGCTGGCATAAATGATCTCTGTAATTAATGTCAAGTAACAGCTCACACACACACACACACACACACACACACACACACACACACACACACACACACACACACACACACACACACACACACACACACACAGTTGACTGCAGTGAGAATAGAACCCCTGTCTACCTAAGTGCACAGACTACAGAACACATTACTTAACACAAGCACCATGATAATCTGAGTTATACAGGAGTACAGGTGAAATTATAGTAGATGACATCAGCAGGCCATTTGAGAAGCAAGTGGTTTGGAGGCCTGTATAAAATGGATGTGTAGGGATGGGCAACTATCAAACAACTGACTCTCCATGTCATTGGAGATGCAACTGTAGAATACCACATATACTCCGCTACCTAGAGACAGACAGAAACACACACACACACACACACACACACACACACACACACACACACACACACACACACACACACACACACACAAACTTGACTGAAGAGAGAACAGAACCCCTACCTATTTAAGTCCACAGGCTACAGAATGCACTACTTAACTCAAGCACCATTACACAAGTCAGACTTATATGGGAGTGGAAGTGAAGGTATAGTATTTGACATCAGCAGGCCATGTGAGAGAAAAGAGGTTGGGAGGTCTGTATGAAATAGATGTGTAGGGATGAGCAACTAGCAAAAAACTGACCATTCATGCCACTGGAAATGTAACTGCAGGATACCACGTATACTCTGCTGCCAAGAGAGACACACACATAAACAAAGTCAACTGAAGTGAAAATAAACCCCCTGCCTATCTAAGTGGACAGACAACAGAACACAGTACTTAATGCAAGTGCCACAACACAAGTGTGATTTATACAAGCATGTAGGTGAACTTATAGTAGATGACATCAGCAGGCCATGTGTGGAACAATGGCTTGGGAGGCCTGCATAGGCACATAGCTTCATTGCATCATATGAGACTACTTGCCTAATATCACTAGGCTGTTTAGAAACCTAGCTGTGTAAAAACACAAGTGCCCTTAATGAAGATAGTTGGATATTTGGGTTTAGCAGAGCAAGGTTGTAAGCACCACCAACTGGCCCTGTCCAAAAGGGAGCACACTACATTATATAGTACACTTTGCAGTGTGGAAAAAGTACTGATATCCTAGGGTTGTAGCATTTGGTGGTGGGGCAATACATGTATGCATTGTAAATATATGGCATATGGTTATATCAGGCCCTTAGTTTGCAATGTTTCCACATGTAGTTTTATGTCATACTAAGGAAAAGGGCAATAAATGCCAATAATAAAGCAGCATATTTACAATTCTATAGCATAGCGAGCAATGGATTTGCACGATGGTTAACTAAGTGTACACGCAGGAAAGATAAACCTGTTTGCACATAGGTAAGCAAGTGCACAAATGTGAGCCACATTGCTAATGTCTGACAGTAGGGTATTGTGTGGTAGTCATTCTGCTACTTGCTGTTTAGTGCACAATGCGCACCTCCCCACATCTTCATACAAATAAGGTAAGCACATGGCAAATTGGTTTTGCTTTCCTCTGTTCTTGTGATATTGTGCAAACATGGAGCACAAAAAGTGAAGGAAAGGGTTCACACCCTGTACTCAAACCCAGGGCCATCCATACTCTAGCCCTACACATACACATGCTGCCATAGGAATAGTCACATGACAAGCACAGTAAAACCTGCCAGTCATTTTTCCGTTTCCTGTGGTTGGGCTAAGAGCAGAATTGCGCAATCACATAAAATAAAAAGCAATTACTTAAAGTGGACAGCGAAGATACATTTTAAAAACAAATTTACAGGATGAAACAAAACTTGTAAATTCTGCACTGCTTACATGCACCTTCACCCTTCACAGACCCACATGTACACTTCTGCAAGTGTAACCTAAACCCTCCCATGTCATCATTCACTCTTGACATCCATTGAAAACAAGCAGTGTGGAAGTGCCTACAGGAAGTGAATATCCCTACATGGTTACTACTTTCTGCAATTCAACAATTCTAATGAGTTTTGACCTCATTTGTATTTTCACCATGCTGATAGACCTGAATCTACACAACTGGCAGCCACGTAGGCAGGGAAACTGCCTAGGAGCCCAATGTTGTAAACACAATACTTTGCTATATATCTGCACAGAGGAATACAGTTTTTGATAACACTAGACTGTATTCCATCAGCTACATCATGCATATGCTTACATGATAGTATGGTTAGTCTGTTCCATGGGGTTTACACTTTTACCTGTCTATATTAGTTATGGGTATATTCTTCATTTGGGGGTGGGGGACCGAAGCTGCAGTTATGTCATGGCACTTAAAACGGAATTGTTGCTATTGTTAACCTAATTTTCTAGTATCCACTATGTCTAATATTATCATAATGTGTGTGGTGTTAGATGTTATGGTCAGTTCTGTGCAAATCTAGGGAATTTTACTTGCTCTTATTTCCATGTAGACTCCTTTCTGTGGCTGTATTCAGAAAATTTTTGAATACATGTGTAACATGAGTATGGAGTCTACACGGTTGCTTTACAGCTTGTCAAATTGCTCCACCATGTTGATTTGCTTCATTACCATATATTTCAGGTACATGCTGCTACATGGAGTTTATGGAATCTAATTATATTTGTGCCATGTACGCATTAAAACGTGATGTGCACACAGTAGAAAAATGACCATGTAGGCTTTATTGAATGCCCCCAAAAATTTAATAAAGACAAAGCTTTCAAGTAAAGCTCTTTATCACTGTACAACAGACAGCACATCATACAGAGTGTAAATATTTTATTTGATCAGCGCTACCAGAGCATAACTCATTCCACATCTTTCAGCCCTGAAACATAGACCGAAGCTCCAAAGGCAGTGGTGTCTCTATATTCATAAAGGATATGCACACCTCCAGACTAGTAGCCCAGCATAATGCATCTGAGATACTTCAGGTACAACTAACACTGGGTAAGACAATCCAGGTCATAGTCTGCTATAGGTCCCTACCCATGTCCCTAGACTCTCACTCCATGTTCCTAAGTACATGGAATCTATCAAGGTCTAACTCAACACTCTTGTACTAGGAGAATTCAACTACCCCTCCATCAACTGGGAAAACTACTCATGTACCAATACACTGGCCCACCGCTTCCTGGAATGCATCAATTCCAATGCCCTGGACCAGCTCATTCTGACCCCCATGAGAGGAAACAGCATCCTTGACCTGGTTATTACTAACATGGGCGACCATTGTTCTACACCAATAGTCAGTACCTCCCTGGTCAGATCCAACCATAAGCTAATAATCATGGAAAGCCACATCTTACCCATACCCCCACAAAGGTAACCACCTTGAAAAACTTCTCCAAAGAAGACTTTGGAGTCCTAAAAACAGAGGTGGCTAATTTCACAGCACCCATGCCAATGGAAAATAACTGCATGACTGCTGAATCATACACCAGTGCACTGTACAAACATGTATATAAATGCATGGAACTAGCCATACCCAATAGAACCAAGATGCTCTCCTCCAAAAAAAGGAAGCCAATCTGGTGGTCCCCTGTCATTAATAAACTCTACAACAAAAGGAAGAAACTGTTGCAGAAAAAGGTGAAGTCCCAATACTGGAAAAACTCCCTTATTAGCCTCAACAAAAAGTTGAGATCCCTCACCAAAGCCTCTAAAGCCAGCTATAAAGGCAGAATTGCAGCAGACACTAAAAACAAACACAAAGCCTTCTATAGCTATATCAAAACCCCCCACGGCAATACTCAGATTTGCTCTGAGTTACTGCGCAATATTACCTCCTATACTGAGCCAACAGATATTGCCAACATACTGGCTGACAGATTCAGTGCCAACTTTACCACTCTCTCCCCCCCAAATGACCAATGACAATACTGGAAGAATGCCATGCACCCAGCATTACTGCAGCACAGGTTAAAGCTGCATTGTCCAAGGCCAAGATTATAGCTTTCATGGGACCCAATACTATCCCTGGCTGTGTTCTACATGAACTAAAAAGCGAACTGGCACTACATCTCTGTGCCCTGTTCAGTCGCAGCCTCAACTCAGGCTTTGTCCCTACTGAATGGTGCAATGCATCAGTCATCCCTCTCCATAAAGGGGTAGAGACTACAGACCCTGGGAATTATCACCCCATTAGCCTGATGGGTTGGATATGTAAAGCTATGGAGCACATCATCATGGACCTGATTAATAAAGATATAGGAAATCTCCAATCCCTAGACCCCATGTAATTTGGCTTTGTGAAAGGGAGATCATGCCTGCTCAACCTGGTTAACTTCTTTGAGTCAGTCACCTGGGCTGTGGATGAAGGTAAGGCAGTGCATACAGCCTACCCTGATCTGGCCAAGGCCTTTGATACCATTCCTCACTCAGGAATTATTGATAAACTCAAAAAACTAGGCATCAACCCCTATAGGTGGGTAGCAAATTAGCTTACAGATAGAAGACACAGTGTGAAAGTAGCAGACTCCAAGTCAGACTGCTGACCAGTCATGACTGGAGTCCCACAGGAATCGTTCCTGGGTCCTCTCCTGTTTGGCATCTACTTCTCAGAAGTCAAGGCCAACACAAAGGGACTCTGGTTGACCAAGTTCACAGATGACTTCAAGCTGTGAGCCATTATTAACTCCCTAAGTGATGCAGACATCCTACAGAAAGGCCTCACTGAGACCAATGACTGGTGTCAAAACCATGGCCTTAAGCTTAAAGCCAAAAAGTGCGTCATCATCCCTTTTGGTAAAAACTCAGTTCTCACTAATTACCACATCGATGGGACCCCATGAACACTGAAGGTGTTATAAGATATCTGGAGACGCAGGTTGACAGCAACTTCTACTTCGACCATCGCATTGCCACTGTGGTCAGAAAGTCCTTCTGTGTGGCACATCTCATTACCAAGGGTTTTGCATCCAGGAAGAAAGAAGTCATCATATTTCTCTACTCTTCCCTCATTAGACCAACCAAAGAGTATAATGCCCCATTTGGCATGTACCTCACTAGACACCTGCAACAGCTGGAGAGGCCACAGAAGTACCTCATGAAGAGCATCCTAGGCATTAAACACATGTCCTACATGGACAGACTCAAAAGACTCCAGCTGGTCTCTGTGTCATATCACCTACTTAGAGGCAATCTCTGCTTGACTTTAAAAGCCATGTCTGACCCAGCTCTGTTAGAAATGCTACATCTAAACAAATCCCAATTCCTCCGCCCCATGCTCAAGAGACCTCAACCTCGTTACCACAATCAACAGAGCATGCTAGAGGGACGGGTTCCTCACCCAGAGACTGCCCATGCTCTAGAATAGACTTGCCATACATGTCAAGCAGAGCACGTTGCTGTCCCTCTTCAAGAGAAATCTTGATGCGAACGACAAAAATATTGAACGAGGAAGTGGTGAATGTTCGAATTTGACATAATTAGAACATTCACCACACTTCTGCAAATGGAAGTACTGTGTGTTGCACAGTAAAGAACATGTTTGCAGAGGGCAAGCCCCACTCTACCCCAATGTGAGGGGCTGTGCCCCCTACACACCCTGCTACTTAGATGTACAAACTCCAAGATCACACTATATTGAGGGAAAGAGTACATGTTCCGATCCCCACTATAGTGTGATCTGCATGAAAATGTAGAAATGCACAACAGCATTTGATCTTCTGATTCTACCAAATGGGTCAATTCAGACTACTGTGAATCACACAGAGTCCGATCGTCCATTTGATAGTAAACCTATATATATATATATATATATATATATATATGTATATATATATATATATATATATATATATATATATATATATATATATATATGTATAGATATGTATATATATATATATATATATATATATATATATATATATATATATATATATATATATATAGGTTTACTATCAAATGTCTCCATCTGTCTACACTGCAAAACTGGCAGGATAGTCTTATTCTACTTAAACACTCATAATGTCAATCATATGTCTAGACGAACATATTTTCTCATCTATGGGCACCTCTGTTGTCCTAACCTGGCATATTTCCGGCTTACTATTATTGCCTATTGCATCCTGTTGTATGGGCAAGGGAACCCTAAGACCCTAAGAAAAAGATAAAAGTAATCCTATATATATATATATATATATATATATATATATATATATATATATATATATATATATATAGATAGATATAGATATATCTATATATGAACAAAAATTGCCTGCATTATATATGTGAGCTATAGTAATGTGTCTTTTTTTTCTAGGCAAAGCTCTCTCCAGCTAACCTCTGGAAATTGGCATGTGAACCCCTTGTATCAGATGGTGTAATAAATGGTCACTTCTGACTATTAATGGAGATATGTTACCAGTACTTACGGACTGCTATACTTAGTAGAATATGTCCTTTCTATTATAGTTATCCTAAAATCTGGTTATGTGTCTTGACAGATGCAGGAAGTAGTTTAGGAATAGTTGTGGCAAAAAAAAAAAAAAAAATCTAAACGCTTTGAATTACGATCTGAACTTTTGAACTGTCTGTAAGTATGTGCAATGCTTCTTTCAATATTTTTCCCTCACCAAAATGTATTTCAAGCCACAGATTTATATTCTGTTCAACACAAAAAAAGTGCTTTTCTGTTTTATTCTTTCATTCGGGTTATTTTTCAGCATTGAAAGAACTGAGCTGCATTCAGTTTAGTCTTCCTTTCCCAAGACCTTGAGCTGCATTTTTATTTCTTCTCACTGCCTTTCATTGGTGGTTTGTCACCAGTTTAAATTATAACTGCTTATTTCTAAGCTTCTGCATTTTTGCAGATAATTTGTGTTTAATTTATACCCCAGTTGATAATCTTTAACACTGATAGTTTTTAATCTGGATCAATCTGAAATTTTCCACGCACCATTTTTTTCCAGTTTTTCCAACACATATTTGACAGGGATTCTTAATTTCTATCTTTTCCCACAAGACAAAAACAATCTCAAAGAGCAATTTCTCTAGTGGTTGCCTTATTTGCATATAAATACCAACATGTAAAAGTTTTACAAGTAAATGAAACCTCAGACATTGGTTTGCAGAGGGCCATGTCACTGTCAAGAAACAAAGGGATTAACACAGCAGGTAACATGAAGGAAGGGAGACTAGCAGCGCAGAAGTTTATCATTTAACAAAAGATGGTAGATTAATCGCATACACTCACCAATCAAACGGAGTGACCATACAAAACTGTGGCTGAACTTGTACATTCCCTTAATTAAAGTCACTAATAAGGAGTGCAAAAACATACTCCAATCATGGTTGAAAAGAAAGCTGAACACATGGCAGACCAATTTTCTCACAGTGCAGAGAAAAGCATGAAAAGCTAAGCATCACTCATGCATTGGGCAAAACAGGAAACCAACACTTAAAAAAAAAGCTTGCAGCTGTCTAACCTCATAACTGCAGCTAATTAAAGTGTACTCAAGCTGTTTATAAACTTGTGGACATAATACCACTATTCTAAAATTCATTGCATGTTTAAAATACCTACATATTATATTTGCTCACATAGCTCACTTGAGTGTCAAAATGATCAGACTGATAAAGTTTAATCATTTCGTAAAACCATAGGCATACTGGTTTTCCAAAATCTGTAACTTACTACGATTACATGTGACTCCAGCACTTTTTTGGGGAATATTACATGAAAAGCCAGCTATTTTCTGCAGCTTTCTCTTATTATTCTTGTAGTGACTGCAGCAAATGATCTACCCTTATTTTATATATTCCACAAGAGCAACTTGTTGAATATGGCTCAAAAAAAAGTTCTCAGAAAGCAGCTCAAAGCTGACATGCTCATCTGGCCAGTCCAACCATCACTGAGGTTATGTTGTTCGCTATGGTCTCTCAGTGAGATGGGTTCAAGTATTAGACTTGGAACTTCAGATCTTGCCAGTAATATAATAAAGGGATCTATCCTGGTATTATTTTATTCTACATGTCACTGAAGTAATAGATCCTTCATAGTTAAATAAACTAAGTGATACTTGAAAGGTAAGATGCCCTCTTATATCTCCCCTGCATATAGTCATACATCAGAATACTTTGCACAATTGAGTAGGTGGGTAGTAACTTGAGTATAAATGTGCTGTACTGTCATTTCCTAAGAATGTTGTAGATAGAAAGCACAAAGTTATCAATGTTAGTGGTAAACCTTGTACAAAACAGTAAATACATAATCAGTGTATGGGCAAAGAGCTCAGCTTTGACCAAACTATCTCCATAGCAGTAAAGATGGCATTCAGGGTTGTGCGTATTATTATGAGGCACATTGCTGGGAGAGGATCACGGGTGCTAGTCAGAAATGTTATGCACTAATGTCTGACAATCTAAAGTACGATCACAATAATATAGTTTTTGTTATTCATAAGGTTGGAAAGGGAAAGATAGGAGATCTGCAAGCGAGGAACAGGGAACGCAAGGGACGCACAGAAGGAAGACATTAAGAGGGTTGCACTGGAGGAAGTGGGAGAGGAGGGCACTATATTTTTTAGTGGATAAACTCATTTTTTCTCAATTTTTTTTATATAACAAAGAAGTTTGGTAAGAAGGTATGGAAGTCTAGGAGAGAGGCTTAGGCAAGACAGAGGGGAGGGGACCTGATTATGGAAAGGAGGAAGCTACTGGAAGCTCAATGGCTAGAGCTGACTGAGTCAGCAAATCTTGCACCCCCAGGAAGAGGGTTTATAAGCTCAAGGTGTTGGTGGCTGTCTAGACTGCCATGAACACGGGGGCCCACAGAAGTGAAACCATCACCCCACCCCTGTGAATTATGCTGAACTGTCTCTAGAACCTCTGGTCCTCTAGAAAAAAGGAACATAAAATGGAGACACAGAGAGTGAGAGAGAGAGAGAGAGAGAGAGGGACAAGATGGAGTCTTAAGTACTTGTAAAATATACAATTTTATTTTCAGGAATGACTTCATAGTGCTATTACGTGACTTCTTACTACTGACTGCATTCTTGATGGTACTTCAAAGTAAATGCCTTTTAAGTTACTTGTATGAATTACTTTATTACTTTAGGGATTACAGATTGCAATACATATGCCTGATTTATTGATATGCATGTATAGATGTTTTCCTTTTTATTTGTAATACCTGATTGTGCTATATCGATGTATTTTAATGTCATCCATCAGTTCATTATAGAACTGTTACTGCAGGAATTAATTTATTATTTGAATAATCATTTCAGTATGCTTTCTGCTCATGAACACCTTCAGTCAGCTACACTAACATCCTCTGCCTCTGACTTTAATAATATTCTTCCTCCTCGTGACCTGTGAAGATATAAGTAAAATAAAGAAAAACAATGTTGTTTATACCTGCATATCTGACAATATCAGTCATGAAAGCATGCTTTTATTTCAGACTTATTTATAATTAATTCCACGTAATGCATACCTAGTGTAAGGAGACATTTGTTTGGATTTTGCAAGCCCTAGCAGCACTTTTCTGGAATAATGAAAAACTGCAGAAGGCTTGACAATATCTCTGTTATTCATTTTTCCTTCCTGAGTATATGCTGTTTGTCTTGAAGAAATTATTGTTAAAGCCTGAATTTAAAGTTCCCCATCGGATACATTTCAGAGTGTCTGGTGATAGTATATTGCCCATTCATGTATTGATCTTAATGGCAAACTTAGGATGTAATCAGTTTCAGGATGGAAAGAAACAATCTCGTAAGGGCTGCTTACTTTAACATTAAATTTAACTCTTTATTCTGATATGAACTATTCACATCATGTTTATTTATGTTAATGTAAATATTTAAAATTGTTTTATACATTGGTTAGTAATAAGCAATGATTTCACATAGCATTGCAGCACGGATTGCTTTGAAATTTAAATTTCCAATATATAGGTCATACATTTGCTGCTGACCCCACCCCCCCATCTCCCACCTCTACCTCGCGTGTGGTAGATAGCAACTGTCAGCCATTTTGTACAGTGGCAAATATATTAGAGAGACTAGGGGAGTTAAAGCTCCCCATTAGCAGTACCAGGGGTTGTACTTACCTCACAATTGCACCATTTTTGGTGATATGACAAACACTGACTTTTAGTGTTAATTTGGTTGCATCCAAATCAAAACTAAAAAGTGGAACTTTACTGTGCTGTTAAAAGCTGTTGTGGGTCAACCTGCATTGCTGACTAAAGCTTCAACATATATAACATATGCCCGAGAGGTCCAAGGTAAAAACAAAATGCGAGTGAGTCATTTTGAGGTTCTTCACATTTTGGATCACAGAAGGTAAGTTTTTATTTATTTTTCCTTAATCCTAGCAGGAAGAAATCAGATATTGGTGGAAGAGCATACCTCTCATGTTCTTTACTCAAGAGACAGGGTGAAAACCATACCTCTCAACCTCTTAGAGCAAGAAACCTGGACAAAGTATTAATAAAAGTATGGCAAAGGCCCCAAAATAGGGAAACTTTTTAAATATTGTTCTTACAAATTAAGAAAATTGATAGAATAACAGGTTTTACATTAGAATGAATTTTCTGAAGGGTATGAAGTCTGAAACTCAAATGTCTGTCATTATTTTCTAACTCCAGTCCTCAATGATTTGCTGTTAATTTGCCGGAAAACCACCATTGTATGAAAAACATACCAAAAATATAAGGCAAAAATGTGGACATTCTGCAAAAATCTGTACACTTGAGAGGTATGACTGAAAACCAAAAATAACAAGGGCTGAGTTCCAAAATCAGGAACAGTTTTACATTTCACTTTAATTTGCTTAGGAAGTGAAAGGAACAATAGGTTTTGCATCAGCATACATTTTTTAATAGATGAAACACTTATGTTTGGTAATACTCACTGGCTGTAATCCTCCATGGATTCCAGAGAATTTTATGAGGGAGAGGCTAAAATTATCAGGCAAAAACAGGAATGTACAAGAAAATCAAGGACAGTTGAGAGCTATGTGGGTAGGTAGTAAGTACGGGGGGCTATCACTGGATGAAATGATTAGCCTTGATCTTTGCTGCTGGAATTCTGGTTTTGCAGGACTAATGGGTATTTGAGGTAATCAACCTGGAATGCAAGCTAGGACTACTGTTTTTATGAAACAAAAATACATTAATGTAACCATTATTTTTCTTTGTCCTGGTAGGGTCAAACCACATACTGAGGAGGAAGATGTTTGGTATAGGGACTGTCTGTAGACGAAATGATTGTGCTTGCCATTTAATGTTGCAATTCAAACTTCATAGAACTAATTTGCACCTGGGTGAAACAAGCTGGAGTACAAGCTGCTACTACAGCTTCTGTGAAGCAAAATTCCATTAATGTAACCATGATTTTATCCTAGAAGGGGCAAACCAGATACTGTGGCTGGTCATAGGTTATGGGGGCTGTCCAGATTGTGCCTGTCATTTGTTGTTGTAATTGTAGAACTAATGTATATTTGAATGAAGAAAGACAAAACATAAGTTTAGAACACTGTTTTTTTGAGGCAGAAGTGCATTAATGTAACATTTAGTTTTATCACAATCAGACATCTGATGTGTAACTGCTTTCTGGGTGAGGTTGCCTGTGAAATAAAGTGGCCTACTTTTGTTTGCTCAGTTTACATGATCATTAGTCTTTATAGAACTGATGTATGTATTTGTGAGAAACAAGTTGGATTTTCTTTTTACTGTGGGCACTTATTTGAGTAAAATGGTGTTAATATATATTCATAGCTCTCAGCTATCCCTGATTTTAAAGACTACCTCTGATTTTGCCTCATATTTTGATCTAATTCTTGTAAAATCTGGGGCCTTCTGGTAAACTGTTTAAGTCTGCATTCTGCAGATATTGACATGCACTGGCAAAGGGAAAATATATCCTGTAAATTAATTGGTATTCCTTCAATTTGCCTGTAGGTAAACTTGTAGTGAGAGTGACTTTTTTTGATTTGTTTGTTTTTTTGTGTAGACAAATGAAAGCCATTCTGCAGTGTTAAGGCATATAGCAATAACCCACGCCTGGGTGTGGGTAATGCTGGATTTACTCATGGTTGGTGTGGTTTGGTCACGAGGGCAAAGCCCGAGTGGCCAAACAAAGCCAACCGTGGGTAAATCCAGAATTACCCACACCTAAGCGTGGGTTATTGCTATTATACAATGACATTATTTAAGAAAAAAAAACAATTACTTTTCTTAAATAATGGCATTGTATAATGCCTCCTTGCTGCCCTTCCGCAGCTGTCTGGTATTCTGCGGCAGTTCTGATGTACTGCGCATGCGTATGCCTACGCAGTACATCAGAGCTGTGGGCAAAGCAACAGAGAAAGCAAGATCTCTGTTGCTTTTTACAAACTGTTTCGCTATGTCAAATGGGTCTAACATAGCGAGACAGCTTTAAAAAAAGCAACGGAGAATCTCTGTTGCTTTTTTTAAAGCTGTCTCGCTATGTTAAACTCATTTAACATAGCGAGTCAGTGTGAAGCAACGGAGATCTTGCGTTCTCCGTTGCTGTAAAAAAAGAGTTATAGTAATGGAAAAAGTCCGGGTGATCGGACCTTTTTCCATTACTATAACTCTGATTTACAACGTGCACGCTGACCAATCAGAGTGCATGTTTTTGAGTATTAATGGGGGGGGGGTCATTGTATAATGACAGATATTGTTGACGATTTAGAAATACTTTTCTAGAGTAAGCCCAAACACTCAGAGAGAGTGTAAAATCCTTTAATGAAACCAGAGCTAAGTATTTTTGTCCTTAGACTAGTCAGGATTTCATTGCAACTGTTCTGATGAATTCCTGACTGTTCTAAGGACAAAAACACTCTAGAGGGCTCTTCACTCAGATCTTAAATATCTTTATAGCTACTCCTCTTTTTGGGTACAACTTTAAGAACATTTCACAGCACAAGTTCCTTGTGAATGCTCTGCTTCAGCTCATATAACCAACACATGCTGCCTATCATTGTCACTACAGCATCTTTCTCTAATTCCTAATGTATTGCTACTCTGATGTAAATATTATACGTGGTGGTTTCTGCTGACTACCTTCTTAAATAATTTTCTATTGCATATTAACTATTCTTTGTTTTTAGTGTGATCCTTTATTGTATAAATTATTTTTATTTTATTTTCACTTGATGTGTGTTTACATTTAGGGCTAAAACTGAAATTGGTCTAATGGTGTCAGTGTTTTACCACAGTTAAACTGTACAAATAAATAAGTAAATAAACAACTGCAATAAAGGTTGACATGACAGGAGAGTGCAACTATTGCTACAGTCAGTACACTGCTGTAATTTTTATTATGAACTTACATGACTTATGGGTGTCATTTTTGGGAGAAAGGTTCAACTGTTAATAATTGCTTGCAGGTTTTAAAATGCTGCAGCAACAGGGAACAATACACAGGTGAAACAATTTATCAAAACAGGGTCTCTTTTATAGGAGAGTGGTTTAACTGTGAGACAATATTTGTTTTCAAGTTAAAAAATGCTGTAGCAAGAGGGAACAAGACACCTCAGAGACAACTTTACTCCAGAGGAGAACCAGATCCTCATGGGTGCCCTGAAGATGTATGGGAAATGTCTAGTTGTTAAAGGGGGGGGGGGGCAAAACCAGAAGAGACAGAGAGGCAGCTAAGACTCAATACCAGTTCCATGCGAACTATTTGAATAATTTGACAAAGACGTTGCCTTCTGGCTACCAAATTATTGAATATTTCAGTTAGTTCCTGAGACATGAAAGGCTCTGGCTGCCCAGCACCAGATCTGCCATGACATAATTCAGGTACAGGCCACTGTCTCAGTCAAGGTCTAAGTCACGCAGCATTATCAGATCAATGTCTAAAGGATCCTAGATCATGCCAGGACAGCAACTCAGCATCAAAGTCACATACTAGCACTAGTTTCGCGAAGCATGAGTCCATCACCCACATTCTCCTTAGGGGTTCTTGTGTATAAAGTCTTAGAACTTTAAGTCATGTTATAGACTTCATTTAAATAAAGGCAATACTCACTCTGCAGTCAATTTTCTTACAGGGATGTCCATGCAAAACTCATCGCTACATCTGGAGAGCAGTGATGTCACACTGCTAAACAAATAAAAATGTAAAAAAAGTTGTTTGCCCTAGCTTTAATTTTAATACATCATAAACATCAGTACAGGGAGAAGTTTAACAATAGCACAATGCAGGTGTTAATACACCTTTGTCTATAATCCTGCCAGTAAATGTAGCACTACTGTCACTTAACCCTTAGCAATGCACAAAGGATGACTCTTAGGCATAGCTTTCTGATGCAGCCAATATGCATTGAGAAACATTACAGCAGTCGAATGTGCAGTGTCACTTGACCACACAGCTAAACTAAGCACATTCATGGAGGAGATATTATAAATAAGGGTAAAATAAATGTCGAGTAGGCAGACTGCAGGCACTCTATGCAGTAGTCATGCTGCAGAGCAATGCCATCATTGTTATATGTGGAAACCAGAATAAAGAGGCAACAACACAAGCAAAAAAAGTGAAATATAACTTTCTTTTCTGGTGCCAGTGTCCTCATCATATTGTGCTGTACTATGTGAAGGGAACATTGTACCTAAGCATGCTATATTCCTCCATCTATGGAATTACTACCTGCCATCAGATATAACACCTCTCACATAAACAGCAATACTATTCTATCAGTGGAAAATCTACAAATTACTTCTGAAGAAGTTCATATGAGCAACATATATAAAGAAGTACTTAACTTAAAATTTTCAAAATTTGTGCCTTTCACATTAACCGTACAGCTAAAACTTGATAGTTAAGTATGACTGCGAGACTATGCTGCCACTTACCGCAATACACTGTGTAATAAAACATTTGATTAATTTCTCTGAAAAACAACATTTAAGTATGAGGAGAAAAGCTGTCTGATGTGCCATGCACCATACAGCATAGCCCAGAAATGGTACTGCATGCATCTGTTATTATTTATATGATTTTTGTTGACTCACTTTCACTAAGTGAATTTCACGGTCTATAATTTTGACTAGATGCCACCCCTTATCCTTCACAGATGTGTACCATGCATCAGTCTGGCACATGAGGTCCCATGCTACTGCCACAGCTAGCCAGCATCATTGTCATCAGTGGTGTTAGGAATGATACTAGCAGCTGCACTGACACCAGATTGATAATTTGCGCAGAATGTCATATATGGTAAACGTCCTGCATGCAGAAGCAGGGGTATACTGAAGGCATCCACAGACTTGCATAGGTGACTAAAATGGGTTTTAGCAGGCCAAATATTTACTAAAGGACAATCCATGTCAGGAACAGAGCAGTGTTGGAGCACTCATCAGCAGCTACACTAGTATTACAAACTGGTTTCATTAGCAAGGGTTCAAGTGGGCAGCCTGTATCATCTGCAAAACATAGAAGGGAGGAGACAAATAAAAGGAAAGGGGATTTACTACTAAGCAATACAGTTTCCAAAATATACATACACAGAAGAGTAGGAAAAGTTTGCACATACCAACATTGTTGACCTTGAGGTGTTGTACCAAGCAGGAAGAGATGGTACAGTGACCTTGTGTGATACATGTGAGAATCATGGAGACTGCCAGGATGCTGAGCTAATACATTAGTGATGCATTTCCATGCATCACACACTGCTTGGCAGTTGAAGGAACTGTAGGCCTTCTTGTTCTGATCCCCCCCCCCAATCTATCTTACCCAGCACCTCAGGAAAGCATGCTGTTCTGTAGATGGCACTCATGGTTCTGGCTCAGTCCTGAGGCAACAGTGGCAGATAAATATATGGATCCACATGAGCCATGAGTATGCCATGGAACTGCTGAAGTAGCCTCAAG
Source organism: Protopterus annectens (assembly GCF_019279795.1). Taxonomy (NCBI): domain Eukaryota; kingdom Metazoa; phylum Chordata; order Ceratodontiformes; family Protopteridae; genus Protopterus; species Protopterus annectens. The sequence goes on from NC_056729.1 coordinate 524,162,683, forward strand.
GCAGGAACCTGTCAAGCACACACACACACACACACACACACACACACACACACACACACACACACACACACACACACACACACATGCATGTACTCACTCACACATACAGACTAAGATGTTGCTTTCATAGAATGCATAGAACATTACAGTTGGATGCAGGCATAGTATACATATATTTAAACAACATTAATTAGAAAAAGTATACACATTAAATTACTTTCCAAGCCATATACTGGAATAACAAAAAAACATTAAGAAGAAAGAATGTAAACCTAGATGACTCACTAGGAGGAGCTGACAACAATGTAGCTGGTACATAGTTCCAAGCATACATGTGGCTATCATTTGTAGTTATTTAATTCTATTTAATTAGCAGCTAACTATGCTGGTCTAAGGACCCTTTTCAGCTATGATGTGGGCACAAAGTCAGAAAGAATAATAGTAAGACAATGACAGTTTCAGATAAACATTTACAATGATACATGCTGCAAGGAAACATGCCAGGGCTCCACTGAATATTGGCTGCATTCCAAGTTGGATTTTCCCGGTTAACAAATGTTAAATAAATTAAAAAAATAAATAATAAATAAAACATACAGAGATGCATATCACTGAAAACAGTCATTTTAAATGAAATCTGGTGAGGTCAGTCTTCAATGATATGAGGAGCTTTGTTAGTTTTGTGCTGGTTACCACTTAGTTTAAAAATGTTATCTTTGTGATAAAAATTATGAAAAAGGGAATTCCTACTGCAATGCAATATGTACATGCATGGATCTTTGAGGAGAAATTGAATAACAGATTAGCATGGATATCCTTAAGACTGAAACAATAAACATATTAAAGCAGCTAAATTGTGAAGTATGCTCTATTTTATGATGACAGGTAAAACACTGAAGTGCATCAAATTTTCTCAGTAACTTTTCCATTAAGGAGATAACATGGGGCAAGTGGAAAAAAGGTAGGCAAGGTAGAGACCAAACTTTGTTAATCCTGCTAGCAAACAGCTGTATCAATAACACTCCAAAGGGATTCATAAAGCTGAGATAGGGCATTGCTAATAAGTTCTCAAGCAACAGATCACCGTTTATATTTTATTTGCATTTTCTGCACCTTCAGAGTACATTCACACACTCCTGATAAAGCAGAAAATGAAAATGTCAAGTACCTTCGGGTAAATGTGACTAAACCTATGTTTCAGAACTGAAGAAAATAATGAACAGGACAAGCCACCCCAAAGGCATGTCATGATCTCTGATATAGCCATGAGACATCTTCCAAGGGCTAGGGATATAGAATTTCAGACAGGAACGCTTAAACCCAACAAGCCAAAGGAAATGGTACGATCAGCAGACCTAAGATATCAGCCTTAATAATACATTGACCTAACATGGTAAGCATTAGTCATACTAACTACTTTCTATGACCAAGTTTATTAAGTATAAAGATCAAGTAGTCATAGGATAACAAGTTGCAAAGTGAATAGTTATAGGATAAATTAGCAATTTAAAACATGTGTTGAAAAGTTTCAGTAAGATGTATTATTTGTACTAAATCTCAGTGCAAAGGTCCAATAATGAAAATCGGCTAAAATATACTTATAATTCGCTTACTATGGGGATAATATTAGTACAGCCAGTCTAAAGTACAAAAGTAGGTTATGCCTGCCAGCACTTCTTTCTTAATTGTCATAAGGTTATCTTTCTCTAAATCAATTTGTTTTTAATTGCTGCTTTGGCCTTGATCATGATAGGAGCTCTCAGACCAGCCCACCCACCAAGACAGCAATCAAAATAAGCAAACAAAGAGGCACAAAATACAACTTCTAACCGCAATGCTGTCCCAAACTCCAAGGTGTTATGTCTACATTTTGGGAAAGATTAAGAATCATAAGTCTATTAAAGGGGAAAGATTGAAATACGGTGCCTCTTAAAAAATGTGTCCAAACAAAGTATATATTGCTAATGAATTCAGGAATACCATTACCCAGTTAAATACAAAAAAAGAAATACTGACTTATGTTAGTATTTTCTAATAAAAATTCAAAATGTCCAACAGAAAAAGGAAACAACTTCACGAGAAAGAAAGGGGCATAACCATTAATCAGGAAGAAATCCTAGTCAAACTTAGGGAATATTGTAGCAATGCATGAAAACTCTGGGGATTTCATGACACAGAAAGTCATTAGCCATGTCCCTCCCCGTGATTTAGCAGGTATAAGTCACATTGAGCCACAACTACAAAAGCCAAGAAACCTCCAAAATGTATTAAAGCATGAATAAAGACTGTCTAGTGCCTCGGCCAAACAGCATTGCTTTAATACATTTTGGAATTTTCCTGGCTTTTGTCATTGTGGATTTTGGATTTTTGTGCTCATATGGCATTTATATTTACAGGTCACATCAATGTCTTACATAGGTATAAGTAAAATACCAGTGGCGGAATTTTCTGCTTAGCCAAATGTAGAAAATACCAAATGAAAATTGCACAATGTGTAAATCTACAAAAATATCCAAGAAGCATAGTCTGTAAAAACTTTTGCTGTCCCTTCTGGTGATATCTATAGTGCAAGATATTAAGCCAGAGAGGTTCACGTCATCCTCACTTAGACAAAAACCTTGAAGTCTACAAAACAGCCAAAGGTCTTATCAAGATAGTAAATAAATATATGTTTAATTGCAAATAAATTGAGCACTTTCATCCTAGCAACAAGGACATGAACCTCTCTGGATTACTGGTTTTGGATATAGTTTGCACAGTTACACACCTGTTGTTCAGTTTGTGGTTTTGTTTTAGGTGTGTTTGTCCTCACTGGCAGTTTGCCCTACTTCACAGTAGATACTTTTATTCTGCACCTGTTGTTACTTCCTGGTTTGATCAACTGGTGGCTTGTTGCTTTTTAATTGGATTGACTGAGTGCTTTTGGATTATGACCTAAAGTGATTTTTTGAACAATTTATTTTTTGGTCAGTAACTTCAGATTCCATACACTTGAAAACATTCAGAATGGATCATACAACTAGAGAAGTCTCAGAAGATGTGTTGTAATTCAACCAGATGGGTAAACCTACACAGCTTATCACATTGTTGAACAAGCAATGTTCTCAAATTCTCAACACTCTCACACAGGCCGTCTCCAAATTTCTTCTTTTACTGGTGTAGACAACTGAGTTTTGGATCAATTTTTTTCCTGGGATGGCCAGATCCACCTCTCATGTAATGGCATCACTAAAACACCAAACAGTTCCAGTGTTTTGCAGATGGAATGCACAACCGGGACTGAGAATAACCCAGGAGCTCCTAGTCTTTTACCTAACCACCGGTTACAAGTGTACAGTATCCACCCAAGTATTTGGAATGGTGAGGATTTGTTGGGATAGATTAATAATGATTTTTTTCTCTACACACAAAGCCAGACTATGGGAATCAACTTCAGCCAGTTTAACAGCCCCCATTCTGACTCAAAAGAAGAAACTGGTAAAGTTAAGGACACTTCAAATGGATAATAGATACCTTATGGAATGTATTCAATGTAAATAGATTTCAAAAGGTCTGAGGATTTACAAATTTCCTTTTGGCATTCAAAATGACAGTTCTGAATATTTCTATTTAGTTGACATATTTAATAGACATGGCATTGAACTGCTTGAATTTATTGTTAAATTCAATCGTTCCAGAACTCACATTTTGATTGTGGAGGTTCAGGATTTGAATGAGAACATTTTAAATGATTTGATGTGTTAGTACTATTATGACTTTTTGAAAAGGGTTTTAAATTCATTCCATCTAGAAAATTTAACATCACTGACATCACACTGGAACTCAAATTGTACATTGGGAAGCTCAACCTACTGCTTATACACAAGAACAAGAATGATATAGTCCATACATGGACTTCTAAGAACAAGTTTATTTAATCACCCATCATAAAGCTATTGGACTTTTTGAAAACACAGGATTTTTTAAATCTTACTCATGAAGAGAGAAATGTATGCGATTGTCTTACTGCTGATAGATGTATTAGAATAATGAAGCTCGCCAAGGGTGGGGGAATTGTGATCAGTAATTAAACTGATTATGTTAGCAATATATTTGATATGTGTCAAGATGATTCTACATACTCCCTGGTTTCCAGAAACAAAATCAACATTGCATATACAAAAATAAACTTATACTTATTAAATGTTCTTTTTGAAGGTTTAATCTCACCCGACTTATTTTATATTTTGTCTAATGAACAACCTTTAATACCAGCTCTGTTTGGTATACCCAAGACTCACAAAAATGTATTAAGTCCCTCATACAGACTTATTGTGTCAGCCCAAGGGTCCAAAACATATCCTTTAGCAACATAGATGGACAAGAAGTTAAAAAAAAAACATCTTAAGTCGACATCCACACATCCTGAAAGATTCATGGAGCTTTTTGAGAAAATTAACCCCAGATTTAGCCACCAACACTGCAGGTTTTCTCACGGTGGATGTTACTGATTTTTTTTCTAGCATTCCACACCAGACGTGTATGGAATATTTCCAGGGTCTATACTAAATCAGTGAATGCTTAAAAAAGTGAGTGCTGATTTATCAACCCCATGTAAGTGAAAACTTCCAATCCCAAACACTTAGAATAGCGATTTTTTGCCCAGGGAAAAAAATCGCTGTTTCAAAAAAGAAAAAAAAACTTTAAAACAGTACATAAAGTGGGGGGCTTCACACCCCCATACTTAAATATATCAACTCCAAGATCGCACTACAGTGATGAAAAAGGGCAAAATAATGAAGGCGGCCAAGCGATTTCTTTCCCAAGGAAAGAACTTGCTTATATGCCGTTTCGGTATTTTGCCGTTTCGTGCTTTCAAGTTCAATCAAGATGCATTCAAAAAAATGCATCTTTGATCATATAATAGGGAACCTATTGCCATGCAGCCCTTACTGAACAGCAAGAGTTTGATACAAGAGAATTATATCTGATAATAGATTTGATGAAAATGATACTTAACTGCAATTTTGTCTTTTTTGAGGGAGAATTTTGCAAATAGATTAGGGGTGTAGCTGTGAGGGCAGATTGTGCCCCCATATACAACAACCTGGTTATGCTGATTTGGGAAAAAGTCAGATATCATCTTCCCCCTTTTCTAACAGTTGGAATTTATATTATCATTATTTGGAAGATATGTATATCATCTGGGAGGATGACATCTCAAGAATCTCTGAGTTTGTGGACTATATTTTGAACAGTAGTGAATTTTTAAGGTTCGCCTACAATTTTTCTCATCAGGTTATGAATTATTAGATGTTAAGACCAAATGATTAAATTGAAGTTTTGTTTCTATTATTTATAGAAAGAAGACCTTTTCTATGTAGCCATACAAGTTTGTGAACGAGAAATTTAGTTAAAGGTCAGTATGTTACTGCAGCAATGATGAAGATTTTAAGAAGGAGTTGAATTTTATGACTGCAATGTTTTTATTAAGGGGTTATCCCAAAAATCCCCTCACAGAGCTTCAGGAGATAGTGAGCAGAGGAAGAGTGGTGATGTATATTCCCCTACATGGCTTAGGACAAGAGCAGGAACAGAATAGTACAACCACATCATCACCTTTGACTGTTATTAACTCTATGGCCATTAAATATAATGAACTAAGTAAACAGGTTAAAAGAGTCATTAGAGATAACTGGCTAATTTTAAAGTGGATGATGAGATTTCCAACACCCTAGGTGACTGCCCACACTTAACATGTAAAGTTGTTAGAAACATTAAGGTAACATTAGAGCATAACAATAGTAAGGGCTCTTTGAATTCTAGTTTTATCAAAGAAAATGGGAAAACAAAATGTGGGAAATGTTACTCTTGCCAGTTTAGTTTAGAAAAAAACAAATATCACTTTGATGAATCTTTATTCTACCAAGATTCATTTTGAGAAAGGCAATTGTGACACCAGGGCCATCTTTTATTTTGCAGTTTATCAGACCTGCATTGCATACTGTGTAAGTACAATGGAGTGCAAGTTGGAGCATAGGATTTATGAGCATGTCTATATTAGAAGAACAAAAAGACTAAACATCTAATAGCCTACAGGCCAAAAATGCCGAACCTCGAAGTGCTTTTTGTGAGATCACAGTACAGAAAAGATCGGAATAGTTGCCCTTTCCTCACTGTAGTGTGATCTTGGAGTTGGTATATATATATATATATATATATATATATATATATATATATATATATATATATATATATATTTAGCGGGGGTGATAGCGAGTTCGAGGTCTGGCATTTTCGGCCTTTAGGCTGATGTTAGCCTTTTCATTCCTCTAATATAGACCCTTTTTGAACACCTTTACAATATTAGAAAGGAGAAGAACACCACTCTGTACAGACATTCCTGCAATTGTATGAACTTTTGTAAGTTCATATTTGCTACACTTGAAAGAATTCCCCCTGACGTCAGGGGTGGTCAGTGGGAAAACATGATAGCGTACAGGGAGCTTATATGGAAGATCAACTTAGATGCAGCCTCCCCCCAGAATTAAACAATGTTATTTCTATACTTCCAGTTTTAAAAATCAGATCAGCGAAGTTGTAAAATTGTTTATTCTGTTTTTATGACAATAACGATTAAAGTTTTAAACAATTTTTACTTCCCAAATTATTTCAGATTTTTTAACTTTTAAGACTAGGTTTTAGCATTCACTACACAGGATATACAATATATTTCTTAGATTTCCTGTTTGTTACAGCCTGAATGATTTTTTTTAAAACTGTGTATATGATCTAAGTCTTATATTATTACCAACACATATATTGTTGAAGTAATTGTTTTTGTTAATGGATTAATTGCGTGTTATTCTGTTCTTTTAATTGGTCAAACCACTGTATTTAAACATGATGGCTTATGCAGTGATTTATTCTGATGAAGGCCTAGTTGCTAGGATGAAAGCACTCAGTTTATTTGGTATTAAACATATTTATTTACTATCTTGATTCCATCATTGGCTGTTTTGTAAACTTTGGGGCTTTTTGTATAACTGAGGATGACGTGAACTTCTCTGGGTGACTGGTTTTGGATATAGGTTGCACGACTACACACATTTGTTTGGTATAGTGCAAGATACCCTACATTGGATATCCACAACAATTCCACAGGAAATAGTACTACTAGGTGATGTAAATATCAGTTGTTTGGACATAAACTCTGACTCTCCTACATCTATCATGAAATTATTTAGTTTCACACAACTAATTTATAACCCCACACACTATAGTAAGATATCAAATTACCTTTTAGACTTGATCCTGGAATTGGGCCCTAGCAAATACATCACCTCAGGTACATTGTCTGACTGTCTCAGTGATCATAACCCAATCTATGAAACCAGACATCTTACACATCCACTTAAACAGCATGTTTATAAAACAACATACAGCCTTTCCAAGTTTAACCCAGAAATGTTCATTACTACCCTATCATCTGTCAAGTGAAACTTCATAAATATCCTCCACCTTAGATAATGTTCTAAATGAAATCAATACAACTTTCCTGGATATCCTAAATAACCTTGCACCCCCTAGAAGGAAGAGAATAAAAACAAATAATGCAGTCTGGCTGTAAAAAAACAGTATTTGGCTAATGCAGGATAGAAAAAAGCATGGAAAGAATGGCAAAAATATAAAACATCACAATATCCTGAAAACTTCAGAATGCTTTAGAATTGTACTAAATAGCAAATTAATGAACGCAAAAAACTATACACTAATAACTTTCAGAATAATAGTAAAGACAACTGTAAAAAATTCTGGACAGCCAATAAAAAAATCTTGCATCCCAGCTATAAATTTAACCCCAACCCCTCTCCCAATAACATATCACTGAAAACTGCAAAACAGTTTGACTCATTTCATAGATAGCATAACATCTCTAATCAAAGATTCTCCAGCATCTAATCCTAACCCTGCCCCGCAGCTATGTATCACCAAATCCACTTTCACCTTCAAACATGTACCCATATCCTATAAAAAACTACTCTTAAAGAAACTCAACCCATGCTCTACGTCAGCTGATTACCTTCCAAGTGAATATGTTAAAATAAGAGCCAATGACATTGCCTATCCTGTCTCAATCATTATAAATAAGTTGATGCAGGAATCCCTTATTCCATTTCTCTGGAAAAAGTCACACATTATCCCTCTGAATAAAGGAGGACATAAAACAGGCTTTACTAACTTTAGATCTATAGCAATCTTCTCTCCCCTCTCCAAAATACTTTCAAAAATGTATTAAAAAACAATTGCTAAACTACCTTCTGCAGAAAGAACTCCTATCCCACACACAACATGGTGTCTATCTTTCCATAATACTAACACTGCACTTCTAACCTTTATAGATACTGTCAGCAAAGCTAGAGATAATGGCAAACTAGTCTCCTCCTTATGTCTAGACTTTCAAAACCTTCAACAGTTTGTCGCAGCAAACGTTTACTTCAAATGCCCTCATTAGGTCTCTCTCAGCCCTCCCTTCTATGATTCAGAAGTTATCTATCCAATATGTATCAGGCAATACAATGGCACACCACTTTCGCTCTGTACCTCCCAGTCATTACTGGTGTACCACAAGGTCCTCTCCTCTTTAACATTCTCATCAACACCCTCTACACATCCACATAGCAGGCCTCCCTTATACAGAAAGCAGATGACTCCACATTCATTTGCACATCTGACAACATGACACACCCCTTTACAAATTACTCAGGAAGCTTTAAGAGCAAGTGAAACATGACTTTTTAACTCATAACTCATGCTCAATCCTAAAAAAAAAAACAAAAAACTATTTTTTCCCTAAAACTTTATCACATGAAAAGAACGTTAAAATCTCCTCTTGAAGTCACTTCTTATAGCAAATTATTAAGGATGATAGTGGATGATAATTTTAAATTCAACCTGCATATACAAAATTACATAAGAAAAACTCATTGAAAACTAGGGATGCTTTATAGAGCAGAAACTTTCTCAGCAGCACAACTAAAGCTACAATTACCACCATATAGCTCCTCCCCACACTTCTTTATGGTGCTCCCATCCTTACTAACCTTCAGGCATCACAAACATGAAAACTTGAACAATTCTATAATAAAGTTGCTCAATTTGCAGCCCCTTTCAGAACCCACTATTGTATATCATTAAAAAGCCTAACTTTGGTAGAACTACCCCATCAACTAACATATATACAGCGATAAAATTATCTAGAATCCAGCTGCTGTCAAGCACTAATTAACGGTCTACACAACTATATTCCTAGTCTTCCTAGTCAGCCATTGTGATCTAGTGACCAAAAACTCCTGTCTGTCTACAAACTTATTACATCTGCTGGGCATTGTCTGTACTCATACCATGCTGCAAAGGCATGGAACTCATCTCTATCCACTGGGTCAGTACTCTCCCTCCCATCCTGCAAAACTATTCTGAAAGACTCTCTAGCCAAAAACTGGCCATGTTCTAGCTCAAAACCAGGATACACTATATCCCTAAATGTACAAATACCTGACATCGACATCTGTGCAGTGACAGATACCTGGTTTAAGGCTCCAGAGAGCACCACCTGCATTACCAGGCTACAATTCTTACCACACCTTTCAGCCACCCAACCCGGACTGAAATACTAAAGGAGGAGGCGTGTCCATATTCATAAAGGATATCCACACCTCAAGGCTAGTTGCTCGACATAATGCCTCTGAAATTATCCAAGTACTATTAACACTGGGCAAGACTGCAATTCAGGTTGTAGTGTGTTACAGATCCCTCACTATGCCCCAGGATGCCTACTCCATGTTTCTTGATATACTGGATAATATTGAGGTACAGCCCAATACCCTAATTTTGGGAGATTTCAACTACCCCTCCATCAACTGGGAAAACTACTCATGTACTAACTCATTTGCCCAATGTTTTCTGCAATTCATCAATTCCAATGCTCTGGACCTGCTTGTCCATACCCCTACCAGGGGCAGCACCATCTTGGACCTGGTCATTACCAATATGGGTAAGAGATACTCCACGGCAGATGTCAACTCCTCAATGGTCAGGTCCAACAACAAGCTAATCACCCTAGACATCCATAAACCCCCCTCCCCATTAAGGAAGCCACCGTAAAAAACTTCTCCAAAGTCAACTTCATGCTTCTTAAGTCAGAAGTGGCAAACTTCATTACACCCACACAGATGGAAAATAGTGGCATGACTGCTGAATTGTATACAAACGCACTGTATAAGCACATACATGAGTGCATGGACCGTGCCATCCCCAATGGAACCAAGACGCTATCCTCCAGAAAAAGGAAGCCAATCTTGTGGTCCCTTGCCATAAACAAGCTCTACAACAGAAAGAAGAAACTATTGCAGAAAAGATTAAAATCCCATGACTTTAGGAACTCCCTGGTCAGCCTCAACAAGAGCTGAGATCCTTCATAAAATCCTCCAAAGCTAGTTACGAAAATAAAATCACGTTGGATTCTAAACACAACCACAAAGCCTTCTATAGCTATGTCAAGTATGTCAATGGCAATGCTCAGATCTGCTCTGAGGTACAGCACAATGGCACTACATTTACTGAACCAATTGATATTGCCAACATCCTGGCAGACAGGTTCAGTGCTAACTTTACCCCCCCAACCCCCCAAAGGGCCAATCCCCATACCGGATGATTGCAAAGCCCCTGAAACCACGGATGCACAGGTGAAGACTGCACTCTCCAAAGCCAAGAACACAGCATCTATGGGACCGGACAACATCCCAGGCTGCATTCTGCACAAACTAAAGAACGAACTGGCACCCCACCTAAGTACCATGTTCGACCATAGCCTCACATCAGGCTTTGTGCCTAAGGAGTGGCACACAGTGACAGTTATCCCACTCCATAAAAGGGGGTGCCACCTGAGACCCCTGGAACTACCCCCTCTTTAGCCTGACAAGCCTGGTCTGCAAGGCCATGGAATGCATCATCCTAGAGCTTATAAACAAAGACATAGGTGACCTCCAAACTCTGGACCCCACTCAGTCTGGGTTTGTAAAGTGTAGATCTTGCCTTCTAAACCTGATTGACTTCTTTGAAGCAGTCACTAGAACCGTAGATGAGGATAAGGTAGTGCACACAGCCTATCTTGACTTCACCAAGGCTTTTGACACCATCCTCCAGTTTGGTATTATAGATAAATTCACTGTACTAGGCATAAATCCCTATGTCACAAGATAGGTGGCCAACTGGCTCATGGACAGAACCCACACAGTGAAAGTAGCCAACTCCAAATCCGACTTCATACCAGTGACAAGCAGAGTACCACAGGGTTTGGAACTGGGGCCTCTCCTGTTCAGTATCTACTTCTCTGAAGTCCAGGCTAATACAGCTGGTCTCTGGCTAATTAAATTCACAGATGACTGCAAGCTAGGACCCATAATTGATTCACCTAAATATGTGAACATTGTACAAAGAGGCCTCACTGAGACTGATGCTGGGTGTCAAAGTCATGACCCAAAGCTCAATGCCAAGAAGTGCATTGTCACCCCCTTTGGGAAAAATACCGTACCCATGAACTACCACATAAGCAGTAGCCTACTAAACACAGAAAGTGTGATAAGAGACCTTGAGACACAGGCGGATAGTAGTGTCTCCTTTGATAATCATGTTGCCACAGTAGTCAGGAAATCCTTTTTTGTGGCACACGTCATCACAAAGGGGTTCTCCTCCAGAAAAAGAGAGGTCATCATTCCTCTCTACTCATTCCTTATTAGACCCATCATAGAGTACAATTTCCCATTTGGCATGTACCTAGCAAGACATCTGCAACAGCTGGAAAGGCCACAGAAATACCTCTATAAGAGGATTACTGGCTTCAAACAGATGCCATACCCTGACCGTCTCAAAAAAATCCAGCTCTACTCCATCACATATTGCCTACTCTGAGGCAACCTCTGCCTAATGTACAAAGCCATGTCTAACCCAGACCTGATGGACATGCTACACTTAAAGAAATCGCATCTCTCCAAGCCACATGCTCTAGGGACCTAAACCTTGTCAGCACAATAAACAGAACATGCTAGATGGATAGATTCCTGTCCCAGAGACTTCCCCTGCTCTGGAATAGGCTGCATATTCATGTCAAGCAAAGCTCCTCATTAGCCCTCTTTAAGAGAAATCTTGACAATTGGATAAGGAAATTCAAAGAGAAAAATCAAATAGGTGAAAAACCCTCAATTTATTAACAAACAAAGCTTTCGGGAATGTCCCTTCTTCAGTGTTAAAATCACACAATGACAAACTTTTAAATTTATAATAATTTCAACCCCCCCCCACATGACACAGCGAACCAATGTATAACCTAACATCATTAACATCTCATTAAAAACACTAACACCTCTAAAAAACATATAACTTCCTTTCTTATATATCATATTACTTGCATGTGTATGAAAATAACATCACAATATGTATAAAATATAATAAATAAATTAATTAATAAATTGAACCTAAAAAATTTATAAACTTTTCTTCTATAGAATACAGTGTGCATCTACCTATTATCACATAATACACTTGACATCCAAACTTATTGTAAAAGGTAGCGACACTAAATTAGCATCAAAATATACATCAGAGTACGTTATTTTCTACTTACTCTAAACTATACCTGACTTATAATTCCTTTCAAAAAATACCTACTTACCTATATTGTTTCTGTCTGAACTCTAACATCAATTTTAATGTTATTCTATTGTTCAGTCCTGGTAATCTATCCGCTGCTAATCTTATTATCCATTCATATTCTGATACTTCTAATTTATTATTTTGATCACCCAACCTTAAGTTCCTATATATGACATCTATCACTTTAAATTTAAAATTATGTGAAGTACCTTTTTCCAATCTATGTTGTGCTAATGCATTAGAAGGAATATTTCTCTTCATATCTGACCTGTGTTCAATAATATGGTCTTTCAAACATCTAGAGCATTTTCCAACATAAAAACATTGACATTGTGTGCATGTTGCTAAGTAAACAACCATAGTTGTTTTACATGTCGCTGTACATTTTATTTCATATTTTATTTTACTTGTTGGGTGTTCAAAATATTTTTTATCACAAATATCGGAACAGCAGCTACTATTATAACAAGGGAATGTTCCCATATTATGAGCCTTAGGTATAGTTGAATTCACTTTAAAATCTTTAAAACACAACTTTCTCTTCAGATTGCTCATATTTCTATAAGCGAAATATGGCTTATTTCCTAATAGCATTTGTAATTCCGGTTGAACCATCAAAATACGCCACTTCATTTTTATAATAGTCTCTACATATTTAGTCAAATTATTGTATGTAGTAACATATCTTACTGCAGGACCTATTTTCTTTTCTTTACTAATAGTATCTAAATAATTACTAAAAAAAGGGAGACGTCTGTTTCGTCCTAAGCTGCAATACATTTTTACTCATTTCTAAAGTTGTCTCTTTATCATATCCACTACTATAGAATTCATTTATTAAAATTTTCATTTGTTCTTCACATTTATCCAGATCTGTATTCAGTCTACTAATTCTTAACAACTGGCTTTTCACAATGCCTTTAAACACATGTGCTGCATGCATACTCTTAGTATGTGTATATTTATTCACTTGTACATTTTTCCTATATGCACAGGTTTCTAATTTATTATTACTATTTTTATAAATTTCCACATCTAAGAAAAATACTCTATCTTGAGAATAATTAATAGTAAAATTAAGGAAACTAGTAGTGCTATTTAAATATTGGATGAAGGCCTTTAACTCATTTTCATTGCCATTCTATAGCTAAAAACAATCGTCCACAAAACGTTGATAAAAGAGAACATTGCTTTTAAAATTATTATTACTATGATCTCTTATATAATCTTTTTCCCATTGATTTAATACTATGTTGGCATATGTATTGGCCATTGCTGTACCCATGGCCACTCCTGATATTTGTAAATAGGGTTTCCTATTAAACAGAAATACATTATTTTCAAACACTATTTCTATCATGCTACACATTATTTCCACCTCTTTCCCATTCATTTTCACTTCTTCACATGAAAACTCACAAATTGCATTGACTCCATATTGATTTGGTATTACTGTAAACAATGAACTTATATCTAACGTTAACATCATGAATTCTAAATTAGTGTTCACTTCATGCCAAGTATAAAATTTTTTCAAAAAATCATTTGTATCTCTTATATAACTTGGACATAAGGGCAAATATTTATGTAACCATTCCTGAATGTAAATGGAAATAGGTTCAGTAGACCACCCCTTCCCAGAGACTATAGGTCTCATGGGAGAGGTGGTCATTGATTTCTGTAGCTTTGGTATCCCATATATTACAGGAATTACTGGAGTTGACATTGTGAGAAAGTTAAATAGCTCTATTGTAATGTCATTTTGTGTTTGCATCTCATACACATACACATTTATTTCCTAAATTATCTTCCGTACTTCATCAAAAGTTAATTCTTTAAAAATATGCTTACCATCTAAAAACTGTTTCATTAAGTTATTATACTCGTCCTTATTGAATATGACTGTTGCCCCTCCTTTATCTGCCTGCTTAATAATAATCTCATCATTGGCACATAATTGCTTATAAGCTAAATGTTCTTCATATGAAATGTTATACCTTCTCACTTTCAATTTTCCAACATTTACATCCTGGTATAAACTTCTTAAGTCGTCTTCACATATAACTAAAAAAGCATCTAAAATAGGATAATTATTAGGAATAAACGTGCTTTTTTTCTTTTTTTTTTCAAATATATTTTTATTGAGTTTTTCAAACTTTTCAAACATACAAAGGGAAAACTGTAAGTCATTGCGAGAAGCAGTAAAGTATAGGTATATATGTAACGGTTAGTGCAAAAACTACGCATTTAGAACACAGCAGTTATCTTACAGGGAAGCTTACATCTTAGAGACCAATATAAGCAGTAAAGACCCCCAATAACCTATTACAGTCAAAGTCTAGGGATACAAATGGAAAGTGGCTTGGAAGGAAGAATATATGACTGTCTTAAGAAGAAAGAAAAGTGGTAAGGAGGGTATAACCATAAAAAACAACTATTTACACCATGTACTTCTATTTATGCCATATTTACAACATATTTACACCATGAATGCCAGAGGATAACAAAATGATATAACAAAATATTTTGTAAAATCAAAAGTTACCGTGTGATGGTAACAATATTTAATGGTTATAGGGCCAGAAATGATAATGATGGAGGTTTTCCTGGAATGTAGTGTTAGAGACCCACATTTTGGAAGATTATTTAGTTTGGATTAGGTCAAAAAGTCTACACCAGTAATTCTGAAAATATTCTTTTTTCTTTTTGTTATTATTGCATAATTTATGTGCAGATATATATTTGATTGCCATTGATGTAACGTTTTCCCAAGCTATTGTTGAGGGATTGACCCAGTTCTTGGCTATAAAATATTTTAGAAGGGCACAGGCTGTAACACAGATGTGGTGATGGGTACCCTTAAGAGATTTAGGAATAATATTTAAAATCATAGTTTGCCAAGAGAATGTGTTTTTTTCGTATCCCATTTTTTCCAACTGAGTTCTGACAGAACACCAAAGTTTGCAAATATTCTTACAGCTCCAAAAGATGTGAAGTATATCTACGTGTGGGAGGGAACAGAATGGACAGGTTAGGTTTTTATTGTATCCAAATTTCAGTAAGACTGCTGAGGTATAGTAGGAATTGTTGTTTATCATAAGCTGAGTGTAAATTAGGTTTTTGAAGGGGGTTAAATTCAGGGTATTATTGATTGCTTCACACTTAGACTCCATAGAAATTTCTCCTTGTATACCGTCCCAATATTTGGAGAATAGAAGTGAATGATTATACTTAATGCTTGAAACAAGTTTATAGGTATTCAAAATCATTTTGTTCTGCAGGGAAAGTAATTTAATGATAGATTGTGATACCATAATGTCTTGCTCCTTCACTCTATAGTTAGAGAATTTTTGTTTTATAAGTGAGCTAATTTGCCTTAAGATAGGATCATATTTGTTAGGAGCACCAAATAAAGCTTTGATCTCGGCAACATTTTTAGAGTTATAGAAGTGCCAAACTATGGCTTTCTTAACAATAGGGAAGTTTGTTAGATCGATCATTTTATTATTGATTTTTAAGTTAGGGTTTAGGTGAATAGGTTGGAGAATGGGAATAATACTGTGTAAATTTAAGGAGGTCATCAGAGTTTGAAAGATGCAAATTTTGTTCTTTAGTGTAGGCAAGATCTTGAAGTTGTAGTCACAATCAGGTGCAAGAAAAGGGACAGCATATGGATTGAGTTTTAACGAATATATATAGTTGCACCAGATTTTGATCCAGGTTGGGTACCAAGTTTCAGCAGAGGGGTCATTGCAGGCTATTTGAATTAGACGGCTAGCATTAATGATGTCATAATATAAATTAAAATCCGGGAGACTTAAACCGCCTTTGTTCTTTGGGGTAATTAGATTCCTGTATGATATTCTAGTTGATTTAGGGAACCATAAAAACTTTGAGATTGTGGTTTCCATTTTTCTGAAAAACATTTTTGGAATGTTTAAGAAGATGGAGTTAAGATGAAAAAGGATTCTAGGCAAAATATTCATTTTAATGATAGCAGATTTTGATAGCAAAAGAAAGATTGATATTTTTCCATGTAGTTAGATCATTATTTATCTTATCCCAGACTCTATACAGGTTTGCTTTTATTAGTTCTTGGTGAGGGTGTGTGAAATGTATTCCTAGATATTTAATTGTATATTTAAGAGGAATGTCAGACAGAGGGAAATAATATTCTAAATGGTTTGCAGGGTTTAATGGAAAAATAGATGATTTAGCAGGGTTTAATTTATAATTAGCACCCTCAGCAAAAAGATTAATGGAATTTCTAATTTTGTGAAGATCGGTGTTGGGAAGCTCAAAATAGATGTTTAGGTCATCTGCAAATGCAGAATAATTTATATCAATGTTGAAGACTTTTGGGATATGGTGATAAGTCTTTTGTTTAACCCAGAAAAGGAAATGTTCCAGATATAAATTAAAAAGATAAGGTGAGAGTGGGCAACCCTGCCTAGTGCCATTGGTAATTTTAATAGGGCGTGATAAAGTTTTATTTATATACAGGGAAGTAGAGGCATTGTTATAAAACATCTTAATAGTGTTGATAATTAGATCAGGAAAGTTAAAGAATTTCATGGTTAGGTAAAGGAAGTTTAGATCAAAGTTATCAAAAGCTTTGGTAGCATCAAGGGTGAGTGCATAATGCGGGTGGTTATCACTTTTTAGAAACAACATTAATGTGTTTAAGGTAAGAGTATTGTCACACAGCTGCCTCTGTTTCATAAATCCCAACTGTTCAGGAGAAATGACTGTAGCTATAACTTTCTGAATTCTATTAGCAAAAATGGTAGATAAGGTTTTGATGTCAACGTTAATAAGGGCGATGGGCCTATAGCAGAGAGGGTTGGACTTGTCAGAGTTTGGTTTTGGGATGAATATTGTATTTGAATTATTCATATACTTATCAGTAATCCCTTTCAAGATGATATAATTATACATAGCAAGGAGAGTTTTAGAAAGGTGACGACTAAAAGTTTTATAAAATTCTCCTGTAAAGCCATCAGGACCTGGTGCCTTATTTAGTTTAAGCTTTTTAATAGCTAGCATTATTTCATTCAGTGTTATGGGGCTGTTTGGAAGGGTGTTTTTGCACGAAGGATAATTTTGGAACAGATAGCTCATTTAGGAATTTTTTGTGCATTTCATTTGGGGTCTGGTTTTGGGGATTATAGATTTCAGTGAAGATATTTACAAAAGAGTTAACAATATCTTCATTACTGTATAAGTTTTTCCTTTTGTATTTTATTTCATTAATATAGTTTGGTCCCTCTTTGATGTTTATGAGTCCAGCTAGTGTTCTGGAGGGGGTTTGGGCCCATTCTGAATATCTGTGAAGGAGTTTGAGTTCTACCAAGGATTGATTTTGTAAGTGAAATGAGTAATTTTTTTTTGTATCACATGTAATTTCTTTTCCAGTTCAGGAGAAAAATCCTTTTGTAGTTGTGCATCAGTCATCTTTTGCTCATTGTTGAGGTTATTGATGTACAATTTCTCTTTTTTTTTTATAATAAGATGATTTTTGTATGAGTATTCCTCTGATGACCGCTTTGGCCGTAGCCCATTGGATATCTAAGGGGATGGTGGATAAACAAGATTCTGCATCAAATTGTTTCGGATAATCATTAATTTCCTGCAGAACATCTTCTTTTTTAAGAATGTTACTGTTTAGTGACCAAGTGGGACTACTACCATTGCGATTCAGGTGGTGAGTGGGATTAATACAAAGTGAGATATTCGAGTGGTCGGATATACATCTAGCCTCAAGGGCAAAGTTTGTAATTTTGTTTGAAAAGATATCAGAGACCAAAAAATAATCAATTCTGGACCAGACTTTATGCGAAGCCGAATAAAACGTGAACTTATTTAGCTCTCTGTCATAGTCAAATATTAAAAAAAGGGTCAACTAAGTAGAAGCTATTTATCAAATCCTGAATAGATGCAGTTACTTGCGAGGGCTGTTTCCTGTTTTTATTTGAACTATCATTCAAGGGGTCCATGAGTGCATTCCAGTCACCACCAATAATGAAAAGATGATCAGGAAATTGAAGTAGTAGATTATGTATTTCATAGAAGAATAAGTGCTGGTTTGTACAAGAGCTATATAGGTTTAAGAAAAGTAAAGGGGGTTTTACCTGAGGGTATGAGCAGGAAAATAAACACCATCTACCAGTCGGGTCAAATTTAGTATTTAGCACTTCACCAGGAAAGGATTTTTTAATTATTATTACAGTGACTTTTGATGCAAGACTATTCCCTGCTGATATCACAAGTTTAATCCAATTTCTTTTTTTAATATTATCCCATTGAACATTTGTCATATGGGTCTCCTGTAAAAAGACGATATTGGATTTATCCTGAAAAATCAGGTGCATAACTAGTTTCTTTTTATTGATTTCTTGAAGCCCATTTACATTCCAGGAATTCACACTGACCATCATAATTAGATTCAAAACATAGATATATGCTAGGATAAACTAAGAAAAAAGCCCTACCAGGGACGATGCAATTAATAAACACATTTTTTTATATATGACAGAAAGTATAATGTGGTAGTAAATCGTATTCTGGCATCCATGCTCCTTACCATAAATCCCATGCCTACCCACCTGTCTCCCTGAGTCATTTTTGAAAAAGTTTTAGATAGATACAAGTGATCTGTTTTTAAATATTTTCCCTTATGAAGAATAATACAAGAACAGAGCAGGGAGACATATAAACTAACATCAATAGTCCAAGCGCCAACAAACATTGGACAACTACACCATCATGCCACTCCCAAAAATGTTAAGGAATATTGAAAAACATATGTACATAGAATGGACAGTTAAAGGCAAAGTAGCGTTCGAGTTAGGAGTTAAAGGAGATAAAACAATACCACCATAAGAACATAATACATACAGCATTTTTTTTTAGATTATTGACCTTGGAAATTTTCATGCAAATAGGCAAGTGAGGTTGGAGTAATATAGACAATAAACGTTACTAAGCAACTGAAACCAACACAATTTATAACCAGAGCTATTAATAACCATTACAGCAGATAATAACGCAGGTTCTGTTTATAACTGGCATAGCAGTAAGTACCACCATAACCTAATACTATGTTTTGGTCTCCTGTCTGGAGAAGGGACAGTCAACTTAGATAAGCTCTAACTGAGCATAGTGCTATAAAGGGAGGTTAATGAAGGGGGAAACATGCTTTTTTCTTAAACGCAACTCTTGTGTCATTACAAGAATCTTTAAACAGCAATTTCAAACATACATTACGGACAAAAGTTTTTAAATCAGTCAATGCCTCTACTATTGAGTCCGATCCACATGGGATAAACTGTAAGCCCTTGTTTAATAGACTCTGCATTGCAGTAGTCAAAGTAAGATTCGATAAGTTTAAAAAAGAATCACTGGGCTTACCATTTATCTCTGCCCCTGCTTGTTGTTCAGATGCAGACTGTCATTTTTCCTTTTTACCACAAAGGAGTTGTTTCTCTGCTGAGAATGCCCTCTCGATTGCGAGCATTTGTTCTGCTCTACCTTCTCCAGTAATTTCACCTGTATTGGCTGAGGTAACTTTAAAAAAATATCAGCCTGTTTTGTTTTTAGTGTTACAGCCACTTTATTCTTTTGTGTTTGCAAATTTGATGTGGAAGTCGAATCCGTCGTTGCTTCCATCTGCGTAATGTATCCATGTTGTCCAATCTCGTCATGCACAGTAACTGCAATGGCAGACTCTCCTTCCTGATTGGACTGTTGAAACAAAAGGTTGCATTCTTGTCGACTCTTTGAAGTTAACTCTAATTCTGAAAAAGTATCTAGTTCATCCATTGTATTAGTCTGTTCTTTCATTTGCGGTTTCTTATTGTTTATTTGAGATCGCGGCCAAGAAAAAATATGGCCCATTTTAAAATCATTAATGTCCCTTTGCAGCTTATGCTGTTTAGTAGCTTGTAATTTCTTATGTAGTATTTCCATTCTATTTAACATCAGCTGATAGGGGACCGATATCTTAATAAAATTATTAGAGGTGGTTAATTCATTCTCCATTCTTATTATTTCTTCAAGCAATTCAGTTTCTATAGGTAAAAAGTGTTCATTCATTAAGATCATATAATCCCTACTCAACTTCAGATTTAATTGTTGCCAGAATTTCAACAGTTCAGGATAAGTATTTTCATAGGAAGGCATTTTAAGAATATGAAGCCCTCGTGGAACAATGTTAAATTCTATATATGCAAGGAAGCTCATTCGTTGCCACTGAAGTTTCTTGAAGGTTTGCACCTTCCTTTCAAGCTGCAGTAACAAATTATTTAAATTATCATCGACTTCAGGAGCAGTTATAACATTTCCTTCATCAATACCCAAAAACTGTGTTACCAGAGGGTTTCCAGTCAATGTCAGCAAATCACGCATTGTTTTTTTACAGTTTTCTTCTACTCTCAGTCCCCCTTTATGAGTAGTTTGCAACGGCTGTGTCATTGTGGTTTATCGAACAAACAAAAAAGTGTGAACTTAATGAACTTGTAACTGTAGATACAAGATATAAAGTTCAATTTCAGTTTACTTCCACCGATTCTATTATTTCCGATAAACATAAAGAAAAATCAAATAGGTGAAAAATGCTCAATTTATTAACAAACAAAGCTTTCAGGAATGTCCCTTCTTCAGTGTTAAAATCACACAATGACAAACTTTTAAATTTATAACAATTTCAACCCCCCCCCCCACATGACACAGCGAACCAATGTATAACCTAACATCATTAACATCTCATTAAAAACACTAACACCTCTAAAAAACATATAACTTCCTTTCTTATATATATTACTTGCATGTGTATGAAAATAACATCACAATACGTATAAAACATAGTAAATAAATTAATTAATAAATTGAACCTAAAAAAATTGATAAACTTTTCTTCTATAGAATACAGTGTACATCTACCTATTATCACATAATACACTTGACATCCAAACTTATTGCAAAAGGTATTAGTAGAACGAAAGGAGCAGCTTGGCTGATACAGAGTCACAAGAAAATATAGATGAATAGACAAACTCCTCAGGTTAAAATCCAACTTTAATTCCACTGCAGGTCAGATAAGCGCTTTCACTCATTTAGTTGAGCTTCATCAGATCATGTAACAAAGACCTTCAAGCACATAGGCTACATATATACAATTATTTCATCTCCTAATGGCCTATCACAAGTAGCTCCTTGTTTATATATTAATGAGATAATCTAAACATGAAAAAGTATATGTGTAAGAATATAGTGGAGTGTATATAATAATAAAATACATATAGATTACATATAAAAACTTTTCATTGTATTAAAACATATATACAAACACTCAATAGTACTTTAAAAGATATATGATCAACGAACATGTATTACTAAAAACATATATTGCAAAATATGAATAAAGTGTATATGTTTTCATTCATTATAAAATCTACGAACATTCCTCCGTTTGTTTAACATAGGTTTAATGGAGGCTCTCTCATTAAGACCCGAACCCCTATCTGCTCTCAATCTAACTATCCACATGCTCTCCCTACTCTCGGTGTGGTTCCTGATATCACCCCCACGTATGTTGGGTTTGATGTTCTCAAGAGCCCTAAATAAAAAGTAATGTTCAGGACCTGTTTGGGCTACGTGCTTAGCTAGGGCATTATGAGGTGAAGCCTTCCTAATGTGGTAAAGATGTTCTCTTATCCTGTCTTTAAAGCGATGATTAGTTTTACCAATGTAGAACGCTTCACAAATTTGGCACACTGCCAAATAGACTATGTGGATGGTATCACAAGTTGCTTCAGCATGTATGCTGAAGTTAGTGTGCATGTCAGGATGTTTAAATAACGGATCTGGGTCAAGGGAGTTACAATAGTTACAGCGTCCACATGGTTTAGTATGTTCAAGTGACACTGTCCGTTCAACCCTTTTTGAATAACATAACATTCTCCTTAAATTCAATTTGTTCCTATATAGAAAAGAGGGTTTGGTCCCCACAAGTTTACCAATGGTGTCATCAGTACAAAGGATAGGCCAGTGTTTCGTAATAATGTTCTTAATCACTGGGCAATCAGTACTCTATGGTAGAGAAATCTTAACATGGGCTAGTCTGCCCTCTCTAACATTGTCCTTCATAGTAGATCCATCATTAATAGCTGGTCCAAAATAAGGGTCTGCTCTATTCAATCTAAGTTCATTAACATCTAAGAGATTGGACTCAATCTCTTGTGGGCTATAGCCCCGTGCTTCTAGTCTTGTTCTGAGGTCACTCACTTCCGTTAAGAAACCTTCTTCTGTGGCATTTAGCCGAGAGGTTCTCATCCCCTGGCCTCTGATAATATTTTTAAAAATATGCTGTGGGTGCATACTGTCACACTGCAATAGTGTATTAAAATAACAAGGTTTCCTATAGACGCCTGTATTTATCAAGCCACATGCTAGCTTCTCTACATACACGTCAAGAAATTCTATCTTAGCTATGGAATAGTTCATAGTAAAAGTTAAATAGTCAGTGAGGTTGTTCAATGCAGTATGAAACACAAACAAATCATCAACATTACCTCTCCATAAAACAAAGACGTCATCCACGAAACGTCTATAAAAATCACATGTTGTTTAAACATTTCTAGATTAAAGACACTCGCAAATTCCCAAGATGCCAAGAACATGTTAGCGTAACTATTGGCACAGGGTGTGCCCATAGCTACGCCACCTCGCTGTTGGTAGAACTTATTATCATAGGTGAATAAATTGTTATTCAAAATAAGTTCAAGGAAATGTACAATGAGATCTACTTTGACTGATGTATATTCACTATGTAACAATAAATACTCAGTGATATAAACCAAGCCGATGTTGTTAGGTGACACAGTAAACAAAGACTGGATGTCAAACGTTACAAAAATCAGGTTATTAGGATCACAAATATCACCTAAGCAGTCATATAAGTCTGTTAGAAATTGTTTGGAGTCTTTAAGTACAACTCTATTCTTATCCAATATAGGTCTTAAATGCTTCTCAACATAAACAGAGAGATTTTCAGTAATCCAACCTTGACCAGGCACTATGGGTCTCATAGGTGGATCAATGGGATTTTTGTGAATTTTAGGTAGCCCATGTATTGTTGGTACAAGGGGACTCTTAACAAAAAGATAATCAAACAATTCTTTGTCCAAGATATCACCCTTAAACATATCTAATAGCGTATTGTTTACGTGACTGATGGTAGCTTGCACTATTTGTTCATTGGCTA
Source organism: Protopterus annectens (assembly GCF_019279795.1). Taxonomy (NCBI): domain Eukaryota; kingdom Metazoa; phylum Chordata; order Ceratodontiformes; family Protopteridae; genus Protopterus; species Protopterus annectens. Next base: position 524,186,636 of record NC_056729.1, read on the forward strand.
GTGAGTAGAAATCATCATCCAAAAGTTTAATCATAGCATCATGATACTTGCTAGTGTCCATCACTACTATCCGACCACCTTTATCAGCTGGTTTGATAGTTATGGAATGTAGTGATTGAAGTTTATGTAGGCTAGTCTGCTCTGCTCTGGTCAAATTACCATTCCTCCTATATTTCTTAAGAGAAAAATATTTATATAGGTCGTCCTCAGTTAGTTTCAAATATGCCTCAACTAAGGGATGATTGGGTGGTACAAAATTACTAAGCTTCTTAAACTTTGATTGTCTAGTAGCATTAGTATCAATCAATTCACTATTAGCACTATCATAAAAAATCAATTTGAGCATAAGGTTTCGACAAAAAAGCCTCATGTCTACAACAGTGTCAGTAAAGTTACTGTGTGCACTTGGTATAAAATTAAGTCCTTTACTTAACAACTTCTCATCACATTCCGTCAGTGCATAGCCTGAAATGTTATGTACCATAGAATCTGCTGATATTAAAGTTTCAGTTGTAGCTAATTTATTTTGTTCTTCCACATCTTCTTTATTGTCTGATGTGGTACATACTCTTCTGATAATTTGCGTTTCTGTCTTCCCTTGATCATGGAGCGTCCCCTTGTTATGTTCTTGTCCTTCCGAACTGGAAGGGGAAAAGGGAGTTCACTCACTACACCTGTAGTTGTGGTAGTGTATGTTTTGTGAATTGATTTAGATCTCACAGTGCCATCATCTACTGGTAACCGCTTATTAACCGGTCCCTTCACAACATGCACTGCAGGATATAGATTAGTTGTGTCTGTGTTATTATTCACAGTAATTGGTTGACTAATTTCTTTAATATCTGTTGTAGTAGAGCTAGTTTCACTCTCAGTGTGTAAAATAGTGATGACATCTTCAGTGTCATTGGAAGTAATGGTATTGTCAATGTTAACTGCAGATTGTACCCTATTACTAGGAGGTGCATTATTACGTACACAGTTAGTAGTGTTCACAACTTCACAAGCATTATTAACAATATTAAGACAAGAATAGAAGCACGGGGCTATAGCCCACAAGAGATTGAGTCCAATCTCTTAGATGTTAATGAACTTAGATTGAATAGAGCAGACCCTTATTTTGGACCAGCTATTAATGATGGATCTACTATGAAGGACAATGTTAGAGAGGGCAGACTAGCCCATGTTAAGATTTCTCTACCATATAGTACTGATTGCCCAGTGATTAAGAACATTATTACGAAACACTGGCCTATCCTTTGTACTGATGACACCATTGGTAAACTTGTGGGGACCAAACCCTCTTTTCTATATAGGAACAAATTGAATTTAAGGAGAATGTTATGTTATTCAAAAAGGGTTGAACGGACAGTGTCACTTGAACATACTAAACCATGTGGACGCTGTAACTATTGTAACTCCCTTGACCCAGATCCGTTATTTAAACATCCTGACATGCACACTAACTTCAGCATACATGCTGAAGCAACTTGTGATACCATCCACATAGTCTATTTGGCAGTGTGCCAAATTTGTGAAGCGTTCTACGTTGGTAAAACTAATTGTCGCTTTAAAGGCAGGATAAGAGAACATCTTTACCACATTAGGAAGGCTTCACCTCATAATGCCCTAGCTAAGCACGTAGCCCAAACAGGTCCTGAACATTACTTTTTATTTAGGGCTCTTGAGAACATCAAACCCAACATACGTGGGGGTGATATCAGGAACCACACCGAGAGTAGGGAGAGCATGTGGATAGTTAGATTGAGAGCAGATAGGGGTTCAGGTCTTAATGAGAGAGCCTCCATTAAACCTATGTTAAACAAACGGAGGAATGTTCGTAGATTTTATAATGAATGAAAACATATACACTTTATTCATATTTTGCAATATATGTTTTTAGTAATACATGTTCGTTGCCATATATCTTTTAAAGTACTATTGAGTGTTTGTATATATGTTTTAATACAATGAAAAGTTTTTATATGTAATCTATATGTATTTTATTATTATATACACTCCACTATGTTCTTACACATATACTTTTTCATGTTTAGATTATCTCATTAATATATAAACAAGGAGCTACTTGTGATAGGCCATTAGGAGATGTAATAATTGTATATATGTAGCCTATGTGCTTGAAGGTCTTTGTTACATGATCTGATGAAGCTCAACTAAATGAGTGAAAGCGCTTATCTGACCTGCAGTGGAATTAAAGTTGGATTTTAACCTGAGGAGTTTGTCTATTCATCTATATTTTCTTGTGACTCTGTATCAGCCAAGCTGCTCCTTTCATTCTACTAATACTACTTAAGTTTATTTGGAGCACCTGGCGTTCATCCTCTCTATCAGCGAGCGGTTTGTTTCTGTTTTATTGCAAAAGGTAGCGACACTAAATTAGCATCAAAATATACATCAGAGTACGTTATTTTTATCATTTTCTCTCCCATGGCTTTCTCTCTAAATATATCTACATATATCTATATATATATATATATATATATATATATATATATATATATATATATGTATATATATATATATATATATATATATATATATATATATATATATATATATGTATAAGCATACTTTCCCTCACTTTGTATTGTAGTTTCTGTTTGTATTATACTAAGTTACCTTTAATTTCTCTATATACTGGCTAAAATATTTCTAACTATTAAATCATTGTCATATAACTTGCATCTACACTTAACCAATGTTTTCATATTATGTCTGATTTGGTATCATTATTTAAACTATATTTGTTTTTTGTATTATTTTCAAAAACTGCAAATTATTATTCTTAAAATGCTTTGGAATACCTTGGGAACATTTTTCCATGGGCGTCCACTGAAAATGGGCTCCTACCCAATCGGACTTTCCTGGTAATCCAATGTCAATTATAAATCAATAAATAAAAACTTTTATTTAGGCACCAAACATTAATAGAATGAAAACTTTCATCCACCATAAAACTTACCTAATAATCTACTTAATGCTTGCAAGACAAGACTCCAGAAAATAATTTTTTGCATGGCTTCCAGGCTCCAAACTAATCTGGCAAAGAAAAATAGTTATGGTATTTGCTGTCAGATATTTCATGGAAATATTCAACTATCAAACAGGCATGTCTGAAATTAGTTGAAGGTGGGTAGAAAATGAATAAAGTGGGTGTCAGTTTTACTGGAATTTATGGTACAACCTAAAAGCTGCCAAAAAGAGCAAAGCTGTTGCAAACTGTCAACTCTTCAGCAGGAGTAGAAAAGGATGTACGACAAAATATTATCTGCAAAAAGCTCAAAGTTTTATTAGAATTGACTCAGTTGGATACTGGTGATGGCAGGATTAGCTCTGAGATTCTGTACAAGTATTTCTATGTACAATTCAAACAAATACAGGGACGAAGAAGATCTTTGCCTGCGGCATTATATCACAGATTTAAGTGCAGAAGAATTCCAGCCAGGTTACAGTAGGCTTCACAATCATTTTTCATAAGAAAGTACAGCTATACAAGTAGAACAAAATCTAAATGCCTTCAGCATCTCACATAGCAATTGCAGGAAACAATGTCATATGCAAAAAAAAAAAAAAAGAATATCACTAAAAGGGGGTTACACTGATGTAAAACAGAAAAACAAAACAGCAAAGCCTGCTGAATAACTTCAGGTAAAGAAGTAAGTCCCCTTTAACAAAACAAATCTGCTCAGAATGTACTAAGCTCGATATAGTATCTGAAGCTGGGAACAAGTATAATTGTAAACAATTTTAGTCCACTCTGCTGGCAGACAGTGAATATTAAGAACCAGGCATCAGATGGTTCTTGTTAGGTTTTAGAAGGGGTACTCAACATTTTGGCTTGCAGGACAATGTAGATGATACAGAAGCATCAGCTCAGAAAGTTGTATTCACACCTTGTATTAGCAAGACAGAAGTAGAGTCTGTGTAAAGATTTGGAACTCTGAAGGTCGACATTTAAGCCAAGTGTTTTGTAGCCTTAAGCAAAGCTGTCCATCCATCCATCCATCCATCCATCTATCCATCCATCCAAACTCTGAAGTTGTCTTCAACTTCTGGAGGGACTCCATGAACAACCTTCACCATCCAGGGCATTTAAGGGGTGTGGATGAGGAGGCGAGACAGAAGCAGATTGTTTGTCCTTTCCTGTATATGACATAGATACCACATACACACTAATTAGAGTTGCCAATCAACCTACTGCATGTCTTTAGAGGTGGTAGGAATCCAGAGAAATCCCATGTAAACACACGGAGGACATGCTAATTCCACGGAGAAGGAACCCCAGCCAAGAATCACACTGGAGAACTTCTTGCTGTGAAGCAACAATGCTAACCTCTGTACCACTGTGCTGCCCCAACAAAGCTATAACTACCTTAAATCAGCAGTTGTAATAAAGGCCATGATAGTGGGAAGCTGAGACTGTTATAACTGGGCTTACATGGTATGAAATAAATAGCTTTATACCCTAAGCATTGGCTGGGACATGGGCACAAAACTGAATGAAGCCAAATACTTTTGGAATGTGGTTAAAATACGAGAGGCAAAAAGCTCAGAAATGTTAGTTATAGGAGCAAGATGGTGTGTGTGTGTGTGTGTGTGTGTGTGTGTGTGTGTGTGTGTGTGTGTGTGTGTATGTGTGTGTGTGTGTGTGTGTGTGTGTGTGTGTGTGTGTGTGTGTGTGTGTGTGTGTGTGTGCATGTGTGTGCCTGCACATGCGCATGTTAGTACATTTCATATTGCAGAATCCACTTTTATCAAAAAAGTGCACTGAATGATGTGTTTTTGATCTAATACAGTTTTGTTTGAGAGATGGAAATGATGATGCTGGAAATATCAATTTTCTATGTGGAGTGTGATGTTCACTTGCTTGAAGGTAAGTGAGATGTTTTCTAATACCTATGCTTTTGGATGTTCTGAAAGCTTTACTGTTAGGGGTAGGAGTCTGCATGCAAGCATTTGTGGGTTAGGGTGAGAGAAAAATCTAGGTAAGGGTATAGATGTACTGTTGTGCATGGTGTGTTTATACGCAGTATGTGTGTGAGAGCTTCTTGTATAGTTGTACTAATAGGGAAAAGGTTTTTCATAAAGTAATATGCAGGGCTGGGGTTAAGGCCAGTGGCAGGGTTAATGATAAGGTTAGCATACATGAGTAAGGTGGCACAAGGGGGGAAACCACTACTATGGATGCAAAATATAGCATAGCCATTTTTCCTTTTTTTTTCCAGCCATTGAATGCACTTACATTACTATCAATGTCATACCTGTTCCACTTGGTGACCAGTAAATCAGTTGGTAGAACTTCCATGTGATCTTACATGTGGTATATGAACAACCTATAGCAGCATTTCATGTAAGGTAATTGTCCTCAGGGTAATCTAGCTGTTAGATGCACACATTGCCACCAACAAAGTTCTGGATATGCTGAGCTCATGGAAATATGTAGCATGCCATCATAATAGTGCCCACTGTCTACTGCAGTGAGTCATAGATAATGCAGGATATACCTTGGAGCCATGATTTATGACCCCCTATCCACAGTTTGCAGATCTTGATGGAGATGATATACAAAATCACACTATCTCAGTCATGTAAAATTGTTGAATATGTGTTCTCAGTTCTGAAGGCCCACTTCCTATGCTTGAGTACAGCTGATGGGGCATTGCAGTATTTATAGGCTGTGGCATGTTACATAATGTGGCATTATGAAACAGTTGAAACATTAGGCACTACTGTATTGCCAGACATACTTGTGGCAGCAGTAGGGGAGGAATCATATGAGGATTCATTGGAGGAACTGGCTACATTGGTAACCATGTGTGATGCAGAGATGTGCACAATATCTTGTGGTGCAGGCAAAAAGGTGCCATCAGGTCCACAACTATGGTCTATGGCAAGGAAAACACAGAATAAATATGATGCATGCAATAGCAAATGTAGGCAATGCAGTATAGTGCATTGACTGTCTATGCTGTGCAACAGACATTATTATATCCACATGGGCCAGAGGGTTGGCCAGGATATGGTCATTATAATTTGCACAAATGGGAAGGCACAATAAAAAGGACCAGTAACCCAATCATAGGTGGAATGAGCATGCGTTGGGGTACGGTAACCATGTACATAGCAAGGAGGTTGAGGATAGTGATGTATCATGTACTACAATAATGGAGGGAGTGAAATACTGTCCACATTTACCATGTGGCTTTGTTTGCCAAGATTAGATACATCCTGCCCAAGGGATGGCATATGATACAGGGCCATGTATGAGAACTCCACTGTAAGCCCACCCCCCAAAGGTGTTAGTTGAATGTTGATATCCATGGTCCAGTAAATGGGCACAGGTAAGTGTTGCTCACAGAAGGATAACAGAAGTGTGTGTGATGGCATTTTGCTACTGGACCCTGCAACAAGTGACTTGCCTGGTAGGTATACCTAAAGTAGAGCCAAACAATTGTTGGTCACAAATAGGGAAGTGGTGACTCACAGGGTTGGAAGAAGCCATGAAGAAAATGATCAATGATACTGTTTACAGAATGTCACAGGGTTGGAAGTAGCCATGAAGAAAATGATCAATGATACTAGCACAAACATTGCAGCCAGTTCCATAAATCCTAATGTCTATGCCAATGACTTCTAACTGGGCCACCACTGTCCTCAACAAGAGTACCTGCTTAAGTTGTATGCATTCCATGTTACTCTGCATGCACTATGGGATGTCCTACAGTCCCTGAAGCAGCTGTAGTTCCTCACACATGCAATGCAGCGCACTCAATATTGCAATCAAGGTGTGAGTAGTGGCCACCTGTGCCTGGGTCACCAGCCTGCACATTCACCGATTGATGCCAAGGGTGACACCTGGGTCTAGGTATATCCTGGAAGCATGGATGTAATGGCCATATACAGACCACTCCTCCATACTGGTTGCATACACCTTGAAGGCAGAACGGTCTCCTGATGTCATCTATGGTGGTGACATCTGTGTAGCTTTAATGGGTATGACATGGGTGAGGCATCCGACCCTGAATACAGCAGGTATTAATAATACATATTGAAAGGACCTCAGGTATCACAAAATAGGTTAATTAAATATGAGACAGTATATCCTAGAAGAATTAACCAAATAATAGACAGGTATTTCAAAAATGACAACACTTGATCATAGGCAAACTTAAAAAAAAAAATTAGATAGGTCCATATCAGTCTAGTCAATATGTTGTTGTGTCTTTCGGCTTATCCCAGTTAGGGGTCGCCACGGCGGAACTCCAGTCCACTAATATTTGGTAGTGGGTTTTTACGTGCTGAGTTACCAGCCCTGACGCACAACCTTCAACAAAGGCATGCCCATTCACGCATGCCTCCACACAGAAGACGCTCTAGCTGAGAATCGAATGAGACAATGTCTTGGTGTGAGGCGACAACGCTACCGCAGCACCACTACCGTCTAGTCAATATACAGCACTAAAAACATCAATATAAAAAAAATAACAACAAGAATATTTCAAATACTGGCAAATACTGAAGCCAAGCTTCTACCGAAATAAAAAAGTGAGAAAGGAATAATGTAAGCTCAACAGTAAGTATACGTTTTCAGATATATTAAACATAAATAAAATTCCTTCTGCATGGAATAAATGTATATGTTGTTTCAAATATAAACAAGCTGAGTCAAGAGCAAGACCATACTCACTGTAGTCACCCAGCTTCATTCTGCTCCATAATAAATTATAAAGCATTCATAATATTCCATATTTCTTTCAGCTGGCACAGATTAAATTGTTTATGCCTGCAGAGAGCTGAGAAGAGACATAGACATACAAACAAGTAAACATCAGGAAAACATCATAAAATAGAACATCCTAAGTATTATTAAAAAAGAAGTTATAAAGTCTCAGCAAATCACTAAAACATGAAATGTACATGAACACACGAAAGGCCGTTTCATAAATACCAGTTATAGCATAACCAGGCTCCATTAGAACAACATTGACTCTTAGAGTAATTTCTTCTCTCAGGGTATCATTACAATTTCAATGACAGTTTTTTTTCATATCAGTGTTGCCCCATTCTAATTCCTTTGAATAGAAACAGGAAATAAACTTTTGCCAAGAGACGGAACACCAAACGGTAACAGGAAGTTTACCAAATATCCCCAGTACTCTGGCTTTCAAACATCAAAATAGACATGAAAAGAATAAAGACTAAGATGTTACTAGATTACTTATACCATTAAAAGCATATAAAACTGATGGATAAAAATAAAAGATGTTTGTTGCAAAGGGAATTTTCCATTGTACTAAGTTTTTATTAGTATCTCTTCTGCTTTTACTGTGCATTATTTTGAATTAGGATGGTTGCTGATTATGAGAGTATAAATGCATCAAATGTTCCATTTTTGGTATTGTACACTTTACCTGATGATTTTCTTTAACTCTGTGAGGTAGTTGGACAATGTTTTAGTTGGATTTCAACACATTTCACAATCCCAAGAACTTATAGTGACCCAAGATAATGAAAAGCTGACAGGAGCAAGCTATTGTATGTGAACACTGTGACAACGCCCATCATCAATGATGAATGAAGAACCATATTCAAATCTCAACTGAAAAAAACATAACCATAGCTCTGGCTGTGTTCAGTGAAACCAATGGATCCATTTAATGGTAATGATTTAGGGGTGAGAAATACAGGCAGTGTTAATAAAATAGTAACACTGCTTAAATAATTTGAAAAGTGAGATTTTACATTTAAATTAACAACTTGGGGTATTTCTTTTGACAAATGTCTGTGAGTACAGCATATCTCATAGAGACTGAGATTATTTAAATTCTCCAATCAAACTAAAATAAGAAGTGCTTTTGATAACCAACTGGAAAACTTTTACCATCAAATGGATTAAACCTTTTAAAGAGCCATGCTAGACATAGGGCAGGATTCACAAAGCCTCCGTGTAAGAGATACAAGGCTTACACGGAGGCTGCAGTTAAACAGTGTGACATCAGCATGTCGTGCATATGCATGAGGGCATGCTGAATCACACCTAAGGCTAACACAGTCTGTGGAAGACAGTAGGGGGCGTGTCCGTAGGCCAAGCCCTGCAAGCGGACACGCCCCCAGAAGAGTAAAAGTGCCCAAAGTAAACACCCACGACAGAGTCCATGGAAATGTGAATAAACACTACAGAACACATGCCCCCACAGACTATGAACATAAAATATATAAATGAACATGTTATATATTTTTTTTTAAATCGTAAAGATGTTTGCCCGTGAGTGCGCTCATTTGCGCGGGCGTGCCCATAGCTCAGCCACAGTTAGCAGTAAGTGGAAAAGCATATAAGAACTAAATATGCAAAGTAAACCAAGAAGCAATAGCGTAGCGGTAGAGACATTGGCTGAAGAACAGGCAGTCATGGTTCAAGCCCCCACAACATCAATTTTTATTTTTAGTAAAATAAGCACGAAACAAGTCCCTGACAAACATGTACACATATAAAATTATATTTTAAGTAAAATGTAATGAAATAGGCCATTTATTTTGAAGAAATGTGAGATAAAATAATAAAAAATGCCAGATGTGCCTATAGCTGAGCTACAGTTTAACAAGGTGAGTGCATCTGCCCGTAGGTGAGCAGTGGTTTAACAGGTGTAAAAGGAGTGCGTGTAGGTGAGCAGTGATTTAACAGGTGTAAAATGAGTGCCCGTAGGTGAGCAGTGGTTTAATATGCTGAAACTGTGAGCCCGTAGCTGAGCTGAGCGTAATATGCGTGCTGACAGACAAATGAAGCGTAAACCAGCGTAACCCGTTTGCTTGGAGCTGCGCACTGTGCTAACAAGCTAACCGATGGGCAACATTACACAGACACACCCCCTAGCCTGTCTAGACAGTCATAAAATATAAAAAGCAGTGGCGAGGTTCAAACCCAGGATACCATGCACCATAGTCAAGGTACTGAACCACTAAGCCATGACTGCTGCGCTTAGAAATGCAGTAATAGCAAATATATAGGAATGGATAGAAAGTGGAGCATAACAAAGCAGGTTTTGTGAAGTTGATACAATTCCAAAATGGCCAATCACAGATAAGTGCGGGAAAAATGGCATATATAAGCCCCATAGGTGGGAATACACAGCATAAACAATTGTAGAACTAACTTGCAGCCAGAATGTCAGGAGTAGGTGAGGGTAGTTGCTTTCGAGCACAGAGGTGGGGCATTGAGGAGTCCAGATACATGGTCTGGCTCCTAGTCCACAATCATGAGGCCCAACTCGTGCAGGGCCAGGTCCTGTGGGGAGCATATAGGGCTGAGGCGTGGGACCGGTTGGCTCATGATCTCACCAGTGCCACAGGGAATCCAAGGACTGGTGAGCAGGTCCATCACCACCATGTGGACCTGAAGAGACGTAAGCAGGACCAATTGAACCTTTGGATCCAGGGGGACCGGCAAATGCCCAACGTCCCCACTACTGAGTAAGTTACATTTAATTATGTATGTAAGAAATGAAACTAGCTGATATTATGGAGATGTGTATTCCAATATTACTTCATTTATATTACAGCTGCAGGTGTCCGTTCTGTGAACCGTAGAGCCTATGGCGATAGGCTGGTGCGGTTGTGCCACCAGGCAGGTCAGTAATCCACTCCCAGTAACTGTAAAGAAATATAAAAGTATGACAGTTAGCAAAAGAGTGCAGTGTAGTCACTAATTAATAAAACGTGCAAGTAACAGTGTAAGAGTGTTTGCAAGTATTGCTTGATTACAAAAGTGTGTTGCAGTCTGTAATCCAAACAGAAAAATGAAAATGTCTGAAATAAAGTCTGAAATAAAGATGCCCCACCTGTAATATAATAGTACACAACCTGCAGCAGGCTGAAAAGTACAGCTGCAGAAGATGAGCAAATCACATGTGTGAAATATATCCCTGTTGAAATACTGAAACATGACAGAAGTGAGACTGCTGGAAAGGATTGTAATAACTACAGGTAAAACATGTCAATAAAGCCTAGAAGTAAGTACCATCCTGAATAGTAAAATGAAAACAAGTGAGAGAGTGTGAGAAAGAGTTATGAATCCACCAATAAAGTAGTAATAACCCCTGAATAAAGTATACTGCAGTCAGTACAGAATGAAATGAATGTGACAAGTAGAACCAAACTGCGAAATGTGTTCAAAGTTTGCTGCAGCTGGAATGTGCATCCCAAAATCCGGATATGTTGCTCTCAGTCTGCAATATGCAGATAGTATGATTGTCTGAAATACCAAACATCCACAGTTGTCTATAGCTATATAAAGCAAATGTAGCAGGATGATGTAGCTGAACAAAGCCAGATATGAATGTGTATGAATAATAATAAAATGTATATTGATGTAGCAGTAACAGTCCTATCACCAAATTGAAGTAGTTATCATATAGGAAACTATAGTTAGAACAGTAGTGTGTATATATCTGCAGCTATTAGAAATGTACAGCATATGTATTGGTATTCGGAGGTGTTAATAATATTTTCTTCACCCCACCCTATAACCACATATAATCCATTCCACGTGAAATTGGTATGTGCAATCACAATTAACACCCCTGGACATTTGTCCTGTTGGGTCATAAATATTTGCATGTACGTTGATGCATCTGCCCTGTTCATACATCCAAACCTGATGGCCTGTTGCCATCAATCAACCCTGCATGTTGTTGGACTGTGTATTGCTGTTCAAATTATGCATGTGTCATGCTCACTGTTCAATGGTGTGAATATCTGGGTGTTTGCTTAATGGGAATACTAATGCATGCTGTTACAACTAATTGCAAATGGTATTGTATGCTACTAACCCAAATTGTCATGACATAATGCAAAACATAGGACGACAGGGAAGGCGGGTTCCAGCGGACCCACCTCTCCCACCTCAGCTGGCGAGTGCACCTGGCACTAGTGCCCAGTCTGGACCCTCCTCCGGTGGCCCTGTGCCACCTGTGGGTGGAAGCGCTGCAGGGGATGGGGCCCGTCCCCCCTCTGCAAGTGTGGCCTGAGGAGAACCACCACTCACCCTCCGTAGTGTCCTGACTGCGGTGTGTAGGGAGATCCGGGATTCTGTTCTTGGGCCCCTACGCCAGCTTGAGGCACAGGTGGCACAACTTACGGGCATGCCTCTTGTCCGGCCTACACAGCCCCCAGCACAGCCCCATCCTGGGCAGTGAAGGAACAGTGGCAACTGCCCATGGGTGGGGATATCAGTTCCACTGTTGCCATCTGTGGGCTCATAGGCTCTGGATATCCAAACATCCATCCCCATCAATTGTGTAACCCCCCCACACGTGTCATACACCGCCCCTGTATGTGTCTTGTTTGTCTTGTCTGTTGACCTACCCAACCTACCTCCCCAGCTATACCGACTTCCTTCACCTGACATACCACTCTCACCTGAAAAAAAAAAAAAAGGGCACTCTGTACCCACAAAATAATTACGCCCCATACATAGCTGCCCATTTCGCACACATGTCTGCTGGACATTGAAACTATCAATTACAATTGGATGTACAAGTATTATTGTTGTCCTGACACCTCTCTCAGGGGTGGAAGGTTTCAAATGTCACACCAAATTACATACATATGCACAGCTGTTGCTGATGAAGAAATGGCAGCTATGGGCCTTACCTGCATCCCTCCTGCAAAACCCAAACTTGTTTCCCTACTGTCTTACCCTCTTTGTGACCCCTTTTTCACCACTTTTCTGTCTCCCCATTTTCATTTCTTTCAAAGAAAATAGCACGGGTGTGTGCCAGAGTAAGCACTATTAAGCGGTTGTAAGCGGGTGTGCGCAGAGCTGAACGCCAGTGCGCATGCGTGAGCTCCATGCAAACCAGTGCTAACCCGGTTACAACTGCTTAAAAGTGCCTTAGTCACTCTGATTGACAGGTCATGTAGTCAGTTCAAAAGCAAAATAAAATCCCACTGTCAGTCCCGAACCCAGGACCGTGGAAATAGTAGTCTGCACGACCTACCACTAAGCCATGACTGTTATACACAAGCACTGTGCTAAAATAAATATATCATGTAATAGTAGGAATGAATGTAAAGGGAATATAGGATGTGTAGTACACAAAGCATGTCATTTATACTTACTGTAAAAACTAGTGGATTTCCATAATAGTAGTGTGTGAACAGAAACAGCGATGCTAGTTGGTAGCTAGTAGGTAATAATGTCAGTTAATGTACATATATAAATGTATGTATATTTACATATATATATATATATATATATATATATATATATATATATATATATATATAGTTGTAGGTGTCAGTGTGCATACACAATTAATACAGGAAACAGGAGAGAGGAATGGAGAAATGTGAATCTATAACACAGCCTGAATCATGAGAGAGATACTAACCTTTACACTCACAGAACAGTATCCACAGCATACCAGCATGGTTTCCACCCTTACAATCTGAAAGGGCAATGCCTATCTCACATACCCTTTTATAGCACTGTCCTGAAATCACAGTGAGAACTGCAATCAGTACACAACTGGCTGCATGCAATTAGCAAATGCTGGCTTTCAATTGGTGCAGAGGCCATCACATGGACCTATGCAGATACCTACAAAAGCATCCTGTACTCACACTCCACACATGCAATACTTTCATTGCACTGTCTGGAGGCAGACAGAGAGAGAGAGAGAGAGAGAGAGAGAGAGAAAGAAAAAAAAAATAAGAACACAAACAACAACACACGGTACACAAACTAAGTTGAAGCTGTCAGCAGTGTCAGTACCAAGCTGGGCCAGCAGCAGCAGGAAGCTGTAGTAGCGGTAAAGCAACCAGCTGCAACAAACTCAGGTAATGTAAAGTAACAAGTTAATAGTCTACATACTGTGAACCCTCCATATGTGTCATAGGTCTGTATCTATAGGTATGTCCATGTGATATGTTGTGTGCATGTAGTTCCACCCAAAGGGGATGACTATACATTACATGTCATTCAGTGTTAGGCCATGATCCTGGCACCAGTTTTCCATTTCAGTGAGGCCTGTCTGTAGGATGTGTGTGCAGCTGGTGTAACGACTATGGCGCTTAGTTTGCAGTCATCTGGGAACTTTGTCATCCACAACCCGCACATGTTTGCTTTTACATCTGAGAAATAAGTGCCAAACAAGAGTGGTCCTAGGACAGAGGCCTGTGGGATACCACATGTGACTGGCATTGAGTCTGACATGGCTCCTGCAATATCGATATTATGGATTCTGTATGTCAACCAGTGTGCAACCCATTATGTGACATATGTAGTAACATGTAAGCTAATGAGCTTGTCTATGATGCCTGAGTGGAGTACTGTGTTGAAGGCCTTAGGCAAGTCCAGGTAGGCTGTATGGATTGCGTTGCCCTCATCAATGGCTGTAGGGACTGTTTTGAATGGTCAACCAGGTTCAAAAGGCAGGATCAGCCCATCACAAAGGCAAATTGGCTGAGAACAAGTGTCTGCAGGTACCCAATATCACTGTATATGCGTCCCATGCTGAATCATTCCATAGCTTTGCAGACCAGGCTGGTTAAGCTTATGGTGCGGTAGTTCCCAGGGTCAGTAGAGGTGCCTCCTTAGTGGAGTGGGACCACTGTTGCTGTATGCCAGTGTTCAGGTACATATCCTGTAGTATGGCCAAGGTTAAATATCAGTCTTATATGCGGTTGTATGTCCTCTTGGAGTTCACGCAGCACACATCCAGGGATACCATCAGGTCACATTGATGCTGTGTGTTCTGCTTTGCTGAGGGCGGCCCTCACCTGGACATGTGAGACGATAGGGAGGTTACATTCAGCTGTGATAAGTATTTCTAAGTGTGGGGGAGAAGGAGGGGGGATACATGCACCGAACCTGTCTGCAAGAATGTTGCCAATATCTGTGTGTTCGGTGAATGTTAAGTAGGTGTGTAGCAACTCAGAGCATATCTGAGGCATTTGGTCCATATGTGTAACATAACTGAAGAAGGCCTTGTGGTTATCTATAGTGTTCGTGGCCATTTCTTGACCAATGGATGGGAGATCACAGATATACCCAAGGGATAACCTCAGTGTCACTGCTCGACAGAGGCACAGCAAAATAATGGGTATAGTTCCCCATACTAAAGGGGTGGCGTAAGCCACAAAACGATGGGCTAGGCTTGTAAATGCCATCAGGCAGATAGCCTAGTATGAACCTATGAACCTATGAACCTATTTCCTTCCCAGAGTAGGCCGTGGATGTTGTTACGCAAGACCGTAGCTTATTACCAGTGCTGACCACAGATGCCTTCCCTTAATGTGAATCTGCTCTGTCCTGCAGTAGCCTCCTTCTATTGTTATACAATCAGCCTTTGGCTGGGGTCCACCAGACAGGATGCCTAACCTTTGTGCATAGGGTCTGGGTTAGAAATGTGTGTGCATGTTCCATGCATTCTTTGGGATGTCCATGGGAAGCATTCGCAAAGGGGTCAGCAGTGTGGGTTGTGGCTTCCACTAGCCCAGTGGGCTGCATGGATACCATGTCAGTCCTAACAAGTGAATAACTGTCTAATCACATACATATCAAAGTAGTCTACTGTGCTGGTGGTGGTGGTGGTGGTGGGATATGTATATCCAGGCCGAGTAACTTGTGTCCAGATCAAACTAGTGGATGGCGTTCCACATACA
Source organism: Protopterus annectens (assembly GCF_019279795.1). Taxonomy (NCBI): domain Eukaryota; kingdom Metazoa; phylum Chordata; order Ceratodontiformes; family Protopteridae; genus Protopterus; species Protopterus annectens. Next base: position 524,202,320 of record NC_056729.1, read on the forward strand.
GTACCTTGGTATGAACCCCCAGAGTGAGGTTGTGCATTGGACCCATCGCAGTGTGCTGACTGATGGGGCATGCTACTATGTTGTATGGAATGTGGCAGGTATTGTTGCACAGGTGCTGGCTGAGCACTGATATCTGGCCATGTACTTGTGTATCCACCAAGAGACACACACATGCTACATATGGGAGTAGTAGTATATCACTACAGTTGAGTATCATGTATAGTATGTGTGCCATATATTGCCGACATAGTCTGCTGATATCCTGTTTGTGTTCTCTTCCAGGGACATGGCGCGTCAGCATAATCCTGCCTACTCTGCAGCAGAAGATGAGGAGATACACCAGAGCCTGGTGCGGGATTATGACATACTGTTTTCCCACACCAGCCAGAATCAGCAGGAGAGGGCTGCACTGTGGCAAGACCTTGTCCGTAGGGTAAATGACATTGGCATGCATAATAGGACATATGAGCAGGTACGACATCACTGCAGTGATTTAATCAGAAAAGTCCATCAGCGTGCATTGGATATCTACAGGCAACAGGTCGCCACAGGAGGTGGGGTGGCCACACAACCCCCCCTCACCAGACTGGAGGGGCTACTCCTAAGTGTTGTGGCTCCAGCCCCGGAACATCAACAGCAACACACCTGCATCATGATGGAGGCTGGATCCACACAGCAACACAACATGGAGCATGCAGGTAATATGCCATATGTACACTTGACTGTTCTGTGCACTGTTAGTTTATGCATGTGTAAGGTGTGTCCGTGGTATGTAGCTGTCAACATAGTATGTAATTGTGCAGGTGTGATATTGCCAATATCAGCAGCTGACGTGTGAAAGGCAACTGGTGTACTACTGCACTGTATCATATGCAGTATCAATGGCACAGTTGTGCCCACTGACATTAATCTCCTCATTTCTGCAGGTCCCTCCAGTGTTACAGCAAGGCAGCCCATCCATGCTGGTGAGTGTGTTTTAGCAATACCTATAATAGCCCTGATAGTGCTAGTAATACTAGTGTAACTCAGTAGTGCTCTGTGTGTATACTGCGGGGTGTGCATGTGTGCATGTGTGCCTGTGTCCACGTGTGCATGTGTGCATGTGTGCCTGTGTCCACATGTGCATGTGTGCATGTGTGCCTGTGTCCACGTGTGCATGTGTGCATGTGTGCATGTGTGCCTGTGTCCACGTGTGCATGTGTGCATGTGTGCATTTGTCCACGTGTGCATGTGTGCATGTGTCCATGTGTACACATGTCCATGTGTGCACGTGTCCACGTGTGCATGTGTGCATGTGTGCAGGTGTGCATGTGTGCCTGTGTCCATGTGTGCATGTGTGCCTGTGTCCACGTGTGCACGTGTGCATGTGTGCATGTGTGCCTGTGTCCATGTGTGCATGTGTGCATGTGTGCATGTGTCCACGTGTGCATGTGTGCATAAGTGCATCACTGGTAACATTGTGCAGACATTGTAAACTGTGTTTCCTGTCTTCCTTCCAAAGGTTCTGGTGCTGCTCTGGTGTCCTGCAGCAGGGAACCTGAATCTGGTGCCACAGGTACTGATAATGATGATATCTGTGTAATGGCACAGGACAGTGTGTCAGGGTCTGTCATTGGTCAGCCAATTGACAGTACACAGCTGTCAACCCCATCATTGCGCACAGTCATCCTGCCAGTACATCCTATGTCACCATTGTCCCTAGGTGATGGACAGGATACAGTGGGCATTGACCAGGGTAATGTGGTATCTGTGGCACATGCTTCCCCACACAGCAGCCATGGGCAGGGTCCTGCGATGGTACCACACAGACAGTTGCCCATGGGTTCTCGTGGGAGCATCCGTGGGCGTACTGCCTCTGGCAGACATGCCCAAAGAGGTCTGTCAACCTCAGCTATGTTTCGGGCTGTCATGCAGGCACAGTCGTGTATGGAAAGGTACACCAGACAGGGTCTGAGGGAGCTGAGAGCATGTCGCACAGCCATGACTGACAGTATGCGTGACATCATGGATGCTATCCATAATTTCACCGGTGTCATAGACAGATGTTGTGGGGACATATTACAGCAGTTCCACAACCACATGTCCATGAGCCAGGGCAATGGTGGACGGTTGCGGCGTCGACGTGGCCATATGCCAGCAACAGCTGGCAGTCAGCGCAGATGACAACAGGCCTGTGGATGCCCACATAGTGCCAGCAGCAGCCCCAGCAATGCTGAGTCTGTGCTGTCATCGGAACGCCCCAGGAGACCACGTGCATGTGGCTCTGGACAGTCCCAACAGGGACCTGTGTCCAGTCAACACACTCCCGCTTCTGATGACAGTACCCAGTCTGGCTTAGTACCGGATATGGTCCGTAGCACCCCTGCCAGGCACAAGTACCGTGTCCGGGCCCACAGACACTGATCTGTATGACCTGCCAGGTGCAGTCTGTGGCTGTCCACAAACTCCTGTATATGGCAGCCATGAGGTGGAACTGTGTGCATGCATACACACATGTGAAATGTTAACACCTAGGGCTACCACATACACGCACACACTGCACCAACAGTGCCCCACCCTGTACTGCTGTCCCTCACCAACACACATACACACACATGTCAATTGGTGGTATCAGTGGCAGACTCAGGCATACCTAATTCACACCCTGTGCATATGATGAAACTGTGCCACCTCCTGCAATCTCTAACATCAGTGCAGGAACAGGTAAACACATTGCTGATGCACAGGGTGACTACATAGACGTGTATTAGTAGTATCATGTTGGTAACAGTACAGTGTGCTGATATGACTGTGTGTATATCCCAGCATGCCTGATGCAGTAGCCGTATGACTGTCCTGAATTGTTATCTACACCCATAGTAAGTACCATAGTGTAACACCTGCACATTATTGCATACCGGTGGTAAGGATGTCAACAGATAGCCACATACATAGGTAGCACAGAGGGGAAGCTAATGCAAGTAGTGATACGCAATGATGGACATGTACAGTAATGGTGGCAAGTTGCTCACAATGACTATGCAATGTGGATGTTTGCACATGTTGATATGTGTGCAGTACCAATGCAATACAAATCAGAATTAACTATGACACAATATCAGTTCTACCATGGACATCTGAGCTGTGCATTCCTGTGTACATGTTGATAGTGCCTACATATTTGCACTGTTACCTATGTTAGTGTTACCCCTTCTTTGTTGTACAATGGACTACTTCCAGCCCTGCTTACTGTAGCTTTGTTTGCATGCATGTTCACTTGGGGTTCCCTGGAACACTGCTTCCACCTGCAATGCATTGTTACAGTGCTTCTGTGGACTCCTAGTGACATCTGCATAGCGTACTATACGTATGTCAAGCTTCCACATTACAGAACGTCACTGTCTGTCCTGTTCGCATGTATGTTGCCTGTGACACATTGCACATGACTTACCTGGCATTTACCCACATGTGCAGTCATATATGCCAGTGCTATGAAATCAGTAGCAGTACACCCACACATACACACCTTCAGTATGTTGTTCCCCATTGGCCCTATGTGTTGGTAATCACCATGGCAATCACACTACTATGGTAGCATGTGCAAAAGTAACCTGTGAATCACCTCTATGGTCCAGTTGTGGTTTATGTGAGTCATGTGGCAATGTCACAGCTGCCACATGTATGCAGTCAACCCTCACCCCTGGCCGGGAATGTAAAACACATGTGTGGGATGCCACCACATAGCCAATCTGGGGACTGAGCACTCTGAACCCAGTACTGCCATACCCTGTCAGGTGGCATGACATACTACAGTGACTACAATACCAGTCTGACATAGACCCGCACTGACAGCAATCTGAATACACTGGGGCATACTTGGAGACTGAGAATAGCATCCTGCCTGAGCATCACACACCTCTGCAGCTGGCACACAGGCATACGTTACGTCGGAACAGAGCACATGCCACACATGGCACACATCTCGTGTGCCACACACTCACAGCCTGTAGGGCTACACAACACACCTGCTACAGATGTGTCAGGTACCTCTCTTGGCCGCTGCAGTGGGGTCCCGCTCAACAGGCTGTACATGGTGAAGGTCACAGTGATATGCCTGTGGGGCACTATGGTCCACCACAAAACACATGCATACAGGTCAGTCAGAGGCATGGACACATATGACTCAGTCATTGACCATGCCACTATGGATGACCTGAGACATACCTCCCTGGACTACATGATAGGGAACATAGAAGGGATCTCTCAGCATGTGGCATGAGCCAGTATGAGCCTGATCTTGGTTGCCATCATACCCTCACCAGGTATGTTACCACAATATGTAGGAAGGGTGTTCTATGTCTACATTATGCTCAGTCTCCAATGTCATTCATAGGGTATCCACTGGCTGTCAACGTGTGCTTACATGCTAGGGAAGCCACAATGTTTTGCGAGGGCCAGCTTGCACGTGACACCCATGGGCCATTGTATATTGGTGAAGCCCCTAGATACACACATAGTGCCTTTTGCTGCAGGACACGGATTACATAGCCACCTCTGCAGGTATCACACAGGATAGGACACTAACAGTGATGCTACACAACACCAGCAGTGTACACTGCAAGATGCATGCACTGGACACTGTCCTCAGCACGGTGAACTGCAATATCCTGATTCACGGCTCACAGGTGCAACCCATCACTGCCAGGTTATACCTCATACCATGCCTGTCGTCCCCTACACATGTAACACACATGGACAGGGGGGTGGTATCCCAAGGTACCACAGATACACACACCTCCAGGTTGTTGTCATAGCACAAAGCATCAGGGCCTATCCATGAGCAGCTAACAGTGTGTTGGACTGCCTTCTGGTTCATAGCCTGGCACACACAACCCTCCTATACACAGGAAACCCACCTATCCTCCCTAACAACACTGGCAATATGACAGTCTCAGGAAATGTCTTTATATGGCTGGACTGCATCCAGCCAAACATTGTGCATGAGCATTACTGTAGCTACAACACACTAGCTGAAAGGTTCCCAGCATGTGGTCACTGAATTGCAGTGGAATAACATGTTACCACTCCCACAACAGGTGGGAACATGCAGCACCTGTTCATTGACTACATGTAGACTATGTGGCCCAGACCAGATGTGTATCCTCTGCTGTAGGTATTATACCATATACAACCCACACTGTATAGACACATACCGCGTGCGGCCCCTGCACAGTAAGACACAGTCATATTGTTATGCATTGCGAATACCATTCATCCACTTGAGGCATGTGTCAGACATGGTAACTACTGCGGGTCAGAGGTATTTATGTGTATGTGTCACACACATACATCATGTGTGCATTGTCATTGCTGGTTTAGGCAATGGCATGCATTGTTATGCACAACAACCCACACAAGGTCATATTGTGTGACACAACAACACATGGCAGTTGTGGGTTTCCAAAACATACCTATCTGTGCTCTGACAATGGTCACCATTTTGATATCTTATGTTTATCAGAAACTTGGCTAAAACCTACCATTAAGGATAATGAAATTACCCCTCCCGGGTATAATATCTTTAGACTGGACCGTAAAACCAAAAAGGGAGGTGGCGTAGCAATTCTGTACAAAGCACAACTACAAATTAGTATTATAAATCTTAACCTTACTCAGGACAATAATGCAGAAGTAATCAGCTCAAAACTTCAAATCAACCCTAATAAAGCTATTAACATAATTTGTGTATATCTCCCCCCAGGAAATAACACTAACACTCTAGAATGCATCCTGAGCTTGCTGTCAAACAACCTCCCCCAAGAAACAGTAGTTCTAGGTGACTTTAACATTGATTGGAATTCATTTAATAGTATAAACCCTACATCCCACATAAACCTATATGGCTTCTCTCAACTCATTAACTGTCCAACCAGAACTGATAAATCCAACAACCATGAATCTATTCTAGACTGGATTCTGATTAATACTCCCCAACAAACCTACCAGTCTGGTACCCTTCCAGATGATCTAAGTGACCATTCTTTAACTTATGTCATTAGACACAAAATCAACCTAACCTTACCTGCCACACTTAGAACACTAAGAACAAAAAAGACTTTTAACTCAGAACATTTTCTAGCTGATCTAAAATATTGTAATTGGTCCTCATTGAAATATCTTCCCTTAATGAAGCAGTAGATTACTTTAACTCTACATTCTTATCAATTCTAGACCAACATGCCCCAACTCGTACCATCAGAACCAAATCAAAAGTAGCACCCTGGCTAACTAATAATACTAGGCATAAAATCATTATTAGAAATAAATCATGGTCAAAATGGCGCACCACTAAAAATCAAACTGATCGTCAAAAATTTAGAGAGCTTAGAAACAGCACTAAAGAGCTATCCTGACCGACAAAAAACTATTACCTTCAGCTGCAGAACATCACTAATAAGGAGCCTAAAAATTCTGGGCCAGTATTAATAATCTTCTGTCTCCAGGTCACTCCATTACACCTAATCCCCAGGACTCTAACCCAGAAAACCCTAAACAAACAGCAAATGACTTCAACTCATTCTTCACAAACACTATCCAAACACTAGCTAGTCATCTATCTCCTGATACCTCAAATCTTCCTCCATCCACATTAAATCCACCTCCTACACTCCAATTACAACCAGTCTCTACCTCCTTTATCACATCATTGCTCCTAAAGTTAAAACCCACCACTCCCTGCAGACAAACTGCCTGCAGAATTCTTACAGATAGGTGCCAAAGCCTTAGCCTACCCTATTTCCATCCTGATCAATAGATCTATAAAGGAAGGAATCTTCCCCTCTATCTGGAAAATATCTCATATCATCCCACTACATAAAGGAGGAAACTCTAATGATTTCTCTAACTTTCCAATAGCTCTCCTCTCACCAATCGCAAAAATCATGGAAAAATGTATTCACAAACAAGTACTAAATCACCTTCTCAACAACAACTTACTTTCTAACTGTCAGCATGGTTTCAGACCCTCACACAGTACCACTACTGCTTTACTCTCCTTCACTAACTCCATTAACACTAACCGTAACAATAACTATCTATCTTCCTCTGTCTTCATCGACCTATCCAAAGCTTTTGATATGGTGAATCATAAACTTTACTACATATCCTACAATCACTGGCTCTTGATCATCTTGCCTTGTCCTGGTTTGCATCTTACCTAGAAAATCGTCAGCAGGCAATACTTTGGAAAAACTCACTTTCTAATCTTCTACCTATCTCCTTAGGTGTACCTCAAGGCTCTATCCTAGGCCCTTTGCTATTTTCTATCTTTATTAATGACCTTCAATCTGCTATCCCATATACTACCTGTATACAATATGCGGACGACTCAACTATAATCTGCTCTGCTAACTCTCATACAGAACTCCAGTCACTTACTCAAAAAGCTTTCAGTGCTGTAGAACAATGGTTCTCTTACCGCTGTCTACTCCTCAACCCCAAGAAAACAAAACTATTACTTTTTCACCTACTCGTAAATCTACTCCACCTTACTTTACTCTTACATCCACTGACGGAACACTCATCTCTCCTGACTTGACCACAAAACTATTAGGGATAACTATTGATAATAACCTCAACTTTGACTCTCACATCAACAACACCATAAAATTAGTTAATAAAAAATAGGATCCCTTTACAGAATCAAACCTTTCCTAACACCCACAGCAAGGTCCACCATTGCTAGATCTCACCTAATCTCCACTCTTCTCTATGCTTCTCCCATTTACACTAATCTTTCCAAAAACATCATGAACAAACTACAAACATCCTATCATAACATAGCTCGATTGCTATTGGATCTCCTTTTAGAACTCATCACTGCTTGAACCTAAAAGAACTAGGCTGGATTGAACTTCCTAACCAACTTGTACTTCAACAGATCTTAATTGCTTATAAGATTCTATATCAGCCAACCAACACACCAACACTTACTAGCCTTATTTCTCCATACAACAACCTGCAACAACTCGTTCCTCAAATAAACTTCTGATTAATATTACCAAACCTAACAATAATGCAGGCAGTTTATTCTCCAACTCTGTTGGAAAAACATGGAATAAACTACCCTCTGATATCACTTCTTTAACCTCTTTCCAACTTTTCAAATTTCAACTAAAGATTTATCTCAATAAACACTGGCTTTGCTCCTGCACTAATCCTGACTAATGCCAACTCTTCTCTCTTCCATTACCCTTGTTAAAAAAAAAAAAAAAAAAACTTTATTTTTTATATTATCTGGTTAACCTGCTATGATGTCATGTGAACTTTTATGCCAATGTATTTTTTTATCTGATTATATTATTGTTTTTATTTCCTATCTTTCTTATGTAACCATTTATGCCTTTTTGTAAAGGTGTACAACTGATGGAGCTTTTCTCCCCGGGCCTCTACTGAAAACGGACATATATCCAGTTGGACTAGCCCGGTCAACAAATGTAAAATAAAAAATAAAAAAAATAAAATAATAGACCCAGTAGCGGAGCGCACTATTGGCATTACTGGCCAAGTAGCCCTGTTTGGCTGTACTGATAATGTGGTGTCATCCCCTGTGTTTACTGGGGGAATATGCAGCATCTGGTGTATTGTAGTAGTAGTTGCCAAAAGGATCTGTTCTCTCACACATGCAATTACACACACTATTACTCCCCCCCCACACACATACACACACACACACTTGCCATTGGCAGGATTTATACCCCTACCTTCTATGTCTTGACACATGAGAGAGATGCATTAGTGAAGCACACTATTTGGATTACTAGGAGGTTACTCTTCTCCGGCTGTACTTATAGGGTGCTGACATCATCAGTGTTTGGAAAGGGGAATGTGCATCATGTAGTGTTATCTCCTGATTGCCAAAAAGCACATGTTTTTCATACAGAATCGCACACACACAAACTCCCCCCATCCAAACACACACACACTTGCCATTTGCAGGTTTCAAGCTCCTACCTAGCTATGTTATGACATTTGAGAGAGATGCATTAGCAGAGTGCACTATTGGAATTACTGAGAGGTGTCCCTTCTCCAGCTGTACTTATAGGGTGCTGACATCATCAGTGTTTGGAAAGGGTACTGTGCATCATGTAGTGTGATCTCCAGATTGCCAAAAAGCACCTGTCTTTCATACAGAATTGCACACACACAAACTCCCCTCATCCAAACACCCACACTTGTAGGTTTCAAACCCCTACCTAACTATGTTATGACACTTGAGAGTGACGCATTAGCAGAGTGCACTACTCAAATTACTGGAAGGTGTCCCTTCTCCTGCTGTACTTATAGGGTGCTGACATCATCAGTGCTTAGACAGGGGAATGTGCATCCTGTAGTGTAGTTGCCAAAAGGGACATGTCCCTCACACACACACTAATCCCCCTCCACACACACTGGGCAGTTGCAGGATTCAAACCCCTACCTAACTAGGTTATGACACTCGTGACAGACGCATTAGCGGAGGGTGCTATTTGTATTACTGGGAGGTTTTCTTTCTCCTGCTGTACTTATAGGGTGCTGACATCATCAGTGCTTAGAAAGGGGAATGTGCATCCTGTAGAGTGTTTTCCCAGTTGCCAAAAGGGACACTTCCCTCACACAGACATTAACCTCTCTCCACACACACTGGGCAGTTCCAGGATTCAAACCCCTACCTAATTATATAATGACACTCATGACAGATGAATTAGCAGAGGGTGCAATTTGTATTACTGGGAGGTTTTCTTTCTCCTGCTGTACTTATAGGGTGCTGACATCATCAGTGCTTAGAAAGGGGAATGTGCATCCTGTAGAGTGTTTTCCCAGTTGCCAAAAGGGACACTTCCCTCACACACACATTAACCCCTCTCCACACACACTGGGTGGTTACAGGATTCAAACCCCTACCTAACTATGTTATGTCACTCATGACAGATGCATTAGCAGAGCACGCTATTTACATCACTGGAAGGTTTCTCTTCTCCTGCTTTACTTATAGGGTGCTGACATCATCAGCACTTAGAAAGGGGAATGTGCATCCTGTAGAGTGTTTTCCCAGTTGCCAAAAGGGACACTTCCCTCACACAGACTTCCACACACATCAACCCCGCTCACCCACACACTGAGCATTTGCATGGTTCAAACCCCTACCTAGATATATTATGGCATTTGAGAGAGACACATTAGCAGAGCGCGCTATCCGAATTACTGGGCATCTGCTCTGCACCTGCAGTATTTATAGGGTGCTGACATCTTTATTTCTACAGAGGTATGTACATCTAGTACTACCTGTCAGGTGGGGGATAGCATATATATGCATTTTCAGCCACCTACGTCAGGGTCAGATATGCACATCGCACTGGCAGGTTATGTTCTATACCATGCTTCGTGACCACAGGACCTGTAACACACAACACAACCAGTCCAGAACACCACTCCCACATCTAGGACACACACTTTGCTTCCCTGGGAACAGTGCCGGGATATGCAGGTGTTCACATACACCATTCCAGTTGTTAACATCAGGTACAGGCATATTGTGTGTGGGAACTACTCAGGCCTCTACAACTTTACCCTACAGCCACTACAATTTGTGGGTCCATGTGCTATGGCAGAACGACTCACCACAGCCACATGGGGGAATACATATTCACCTGTCCATCTGCAACATGGGTACTCACTGTTCCACACCAGAGGTAGACCACCATTGTTGATATCTGACCATACCCACCTTTCCCTGGACATCCATATCCCATCCCCACCCCCAGGCAAGGATGTCACTACAAACAAACTGTATTTAGCACAAGCACACTCTACACTTGTGAAGACTGGGGTGGACGACTTCAAAGGACCCATGCTGGGGGCTATACTGGCCACTGTGCATAATCCTTGACAATTGCATTCTATGAGCATGTGTAAGGTTTGCATTGATCATGCTATCCCACATATACCCATGACTGCTCCACAACAAGACACCTGTCAGGTGTACACCAGCCATATATGAGCCGTCCAACAGACAGAGTGAGCTAATACATTGCAATGCTGTAGCCCACAGAGGGAGGACATCTGTGAACAGTACCAGCACGACACTTCAATCCCACATAATCATCACAACACAGTGTTGACAGTGGAATTGTCCAGACAATGCAGATAGGGCTCACCTCAGTCTGTTATTGACGCCCACTTTCTGTTAGAGGTCCTCAGTAACCCTCTTCCAGCACACACCAACAACATGGATGTGGCTTAGCACATTCAAACCCTGGGATCTCCACTGTGCCCCTGCTTGACAGAGGCACAGCTCACTAGCCTTACACATTGCCTTATGTGACCTACTTTACAGTGGCACAGTAGCCTACTGTACTGGGGATGCAGATGCCAAGCACACTCTGGCTAAGCTGTCATTCCCTAGGGCAGACAGCCTAGTATTGACCTCTACACCCATATGTTTAATTGTCAGATGCACAATATCTGTTGCTGTTAGACTGTTTGCAGGTCGTTGTTGCCATAGCATTCTCTGTTCCTATGAACAACTTGTGCATCTGTGGAAGATGTTTGAATATGAGGGCGATCCACTATATCACTTATGTCTCTGTAGTCATTTACTGTGTGCACTGGGCAGATTGCTGTCTTGTGGTTGGTTCCTGGAATGACACGTACAAATACCAGATATGTGTGGGCAACTGCTAAATGGAGATATGGCCTAAGTGTGTGAGCATGCCCAGTTCAGCCTTTCCATGGCATGTTGTCTGACATATGCCTCATTTATCAAAGTGTGCGAGTATGCCCAGTGTGAGCTTTCCATATGTTGAACTCTGCAGTCCACCACATATTTAGGTGTGTGTGAACTTCAACAATATCTCACGTTTATGGTTGTGTGTTGGGTGTCATGTTGTGTACTTACTGGCCAACTGCTTCGTGTCTGCCACAACAGGGATTATACTGTGCCTGCAGGGATTGCATGGGATACTTTGCATACAGTTGTCAGCATCCTTTCATAATGATCTAACACTGTAGTACCGTATAGTGTACTGGTTCAGTACTTTCACTGTGGTGGACAGTATCCTGGGCTTTAGTCCTATCACTGCTTGACATCTTCATAGTCAGCACAACAGACTGTGTAGGGGCCAGTTGTGCACATATGACCATGTTGCATTATGTTCAGATATGGACTACCTACACCAGGCTTGTCCAACATTGGTAGTGTATTCCACAATGTAGGTGGACATTGGCAAACACTAGCGATGTTCCCTAGGCCATTTCTGATGCTAGTCACAGAGTGTTTGTCCTTCGACACACATTGTAACTGGAGTTTGCCATGACATATGTCATGGTTAGTATACTGTGCCTCTGTCTACCTCTGACATAACAGTGATACCCAGGGTTAACCTACCATCTCCCATCCACTCATCAGGATTCCTCTTGAGGGGTGTCGATAGGTAACTCTCTGGCTAACCTGTACTGGGAGTTTACTCAAGAGTGGGGGTGGCTTCTGTGTTATGGATCATTCAGTACAGCTTGTCCTATGTATGTCAGTGCTGGGGTTCAGGCCTCTCATGTGCATAGCTCACTGCCATTCAGATTGTACAAGGTGCAGCATGTTCCTTGATTCCAGCTTGGACATGGCTTCATACATCAGGCACAGCTTGCCTCTGGGTGGGCAGTATGGCAGTGTGTGGAGCTGCAGTTTGTTTAATCAGGCAACACATGGCATCTGTTCATGCTCTTTGCTACTCCTGGTGGGGTACTGTTGTGGACTTTACAGTTGATGGAGATGTATTCTGAGGTATATCCCACAGGGGCTATTGTAGTCAATTGTGACACTGATGAAGGATGACTGCAGAGCCACAGTGACCTCCCCTTATCTAGATCTGACAACCTTCATGATTGGGTGGGTATATGGTATGTTTCTGCGAACACTACAGCCACATGTTTGTCCAATGCAGGATATCTATCACCTTGTGTCCCCAGGTCTCTCATTACATATTAGGTACGTAATGGGTTAACACCTGTGTGGTAATTGGTGTGCACTTACTGTATATCCATGGTGGTTGTCTATACACATTTCTGCAATTAGCTTGCTGACATGGCTATGGCTCCAGTTGTCTGTTTCTATGTGGCCCTATTGTGGGTTGCTTGTGTCAGCTGGGGGTCAGATATGGTGGGCAGTTTGTACTCCTCTGCATACATGTTCAGTCACAGTCCTTCCATGTTGGCCTGTACCTATGGGACATATAAACGGAACGGGGGAGGTCCCAGGACCAAGCCTTGTGGGATGCCACTCATATCTGCTTTGTAGTCTGACATGGATGCAGCATGTCTGACCATGTCAGTTCTGTCCTTGGTCTGGTTTGCAACCCCTCTACTGACATAGGGGTTTATATTTAAGCTGGTGAACATATCCATACTGTACTCGAAGGGTATTGTCTGGAAGCATATGCACGGTCCAGCTACGCTGTGTGGACCACATTGCCCTCACCAATGACCTTAATGACTGTTTCAAATGGGTCAAACATGTTTAGGGGCAGGATCTGCACTTATGACAGCCACACTGGTTAGGGTCTGGTGTCAGTAGGTCCATGGTAGCTTTATGTCTGCGGTACATACTGATCCTTTCCATAGCTGTGCAGACCAAGCTTGTCAGGATCCTGGGGTGGTAGTTTGCAGTATCCATTCAGGCAACACCTTTGTTGTGAAGGACCACTGTTGTTGTACACTTCTCTTTGGGTACATATCCTGTGGTAAGGCTGACATTGGGCAGTAGTGTTATTTGGCATTCCATTTTTCTCGGATTCCATGTTGGCCTCAGCCCAGGACACCATCACATACCTTTGCTGCTGTGTGTTTTGCTTTGTAGATGATGGCTGTTACCTCAGCATCTGCAATGTGAGGGGGCCAGCAGTCTGCTGGGATAGATATTTTGCATTCTGGGTGGGGGTTGCACTGCACCTGTCAGGTTGTATGTTGGCAATATGTGTGTGTGTTTGGTATGTTGTTTGTAATATCTGTGTGATTCGGAGCATATCTGTGAATTCCCAACATGGTTCCTACCATCAGTTGAGTAAGCCTTGTGATTATCCTTATTGTCCTGTACAATTTGTATCTTCATAGGTTCATACTAGGCTATCCACCCTAGGGCATTAGTAAGCCTAGCCAGAGTGTGTGTGTCTTTCGCCGCCCCTTTCTATGTGAGTATTATGGCCATTTATGATTTTCTTTACTGTGCCTCTGTCTGGACATGACACAGTGAAGACCCCCAGTGTACATCTACGATCATCCATCCACTTGGCAGTATTCCTGTTGAGGGGTGTCATTTAGGGGCTCTGCCTAACATGGATTGGGATCCTGTTCCTGGGTGTGGGGAGCCTCTGGGTTATGTATCTGTCCCTCCAGCACATCCTATTTCATTATGTGTTGAGGCTGACATCTGTCACTCTCACAGCTCCAATGGCTTTGATTTCCTGGGGTGGAGCATGTCCATTACTCCTGTGTTGGACATGGCCTTGTACAACAGACATACAATGCCTCTGTGTAGGCAGTCTGTGACTGCATTCAGCTGTGGTGTCTACAGCCAGGCAGCATATGACATATATTTGACACCCTTTATCCTCTTGGTGAGGTACCTTTGAGGTCTTCCTAACCACTGCAGGTGTCACGTACAGTACATCCCATATTAGTCATTGTACTAGATTATGGGTCTGATAAGGGAACAGTACAGGGGCACAGTGACCTCTGTTGATGTAGATGTGAATCCTTTCATGATACGGTGTTCAATATAGACAGTCTTCCTAGCCACATTGGCATTGTGAGTGTCACATGACAGGTTACCGTCGACTTGTGTCCCTAGGTCCCTGATTACTCCTTGCATACATAATGGTTTACCACCTATGTGGTAATTTGTGGGTACCTTGTCTGGCATTTGGTGGGACATTCATACTGTCCAGTGTCTTCAGGATGTCTGGGTGGGGTTCCTGTGTGTGAGAGTGTGGTCTGTCGCATGCTACAGACTGTACAGCAGTTTTGACTACACTTAGGTGCACATGGGTGGTCTCCGCTGCTTCGTGCATTGTCAGTTACCTGGCCGTATGGGTGTCTGTGCTGCATATGGATACTCCCCCTCCTTTGATGTTTTGGTCCAGGTGTTGGGGCCATAATGCATGATATGTGGTATAACCTGGTAGTGCTGGTGTGCTGTCAGTAGGCTTGCAGCAGGCTTCTGTCATTGCACAGACATTGATGTTCTCCATACTGGGAAGTGCCTCAGGAGCATGCATATTGCAGTTTACACATCTGGCATTGGTCTGCATTACCCTTATGTTTCTTACCACTGATGTTTTCTAGGGTGGTGGGTTAGTCTTTTTGGGCTTGCCTACATACGGCTCTATGGAGGTGGCAAAGGCCTTATCCAGTATCCAGACGCCCAGGGGTAACAGGTGCAAGCCATCCCTGGAACAGCAGCATGGCTTGTCATGCATGACATCTCTAGCAGACAGACATTAGACCCTCTTGGACTGACAGCTGTAACTGTGCCACCTGTTAAAGCTGATCATTCTGTGTTTGTACTGTGGCATCATTCTTGGTGAGGGTTGGATGCTGCAAACGGCCAGAGTCGTACCAGCATGGAGTACATACTCAGAGAGCTCATCCATGTCTCTTTTCATGTAGTTCAGGGAGGTACATCTCAGGTCATTCACACCAGCATGGACAATGAGTGCATCATATTTCTGCTTGCTTTGGGGTGACCTGTGTACTTGTGTTATGTGGCATATTGTGGCAGCCTACAGGCAGCTTACTGTACCCTTTCCCTTGATCAGTCTGGTGAGTGGGACAGCAGTGTGTCTGCCTATACAGACACCTATTACAACTGTATCAAACATGTTGTTTCTCCTTCTGGCCTGTAACTGTTTGGCACACCAGCTTTGTGTACTATGTGTTGCATGTGCTATGTTTGGAGGTTGTGGCTGCTTGGGGTCTGCTTTGGAGGCCTCTGTTGGTGTGGTGTGTTTGTAATTAGGGCCTCCGGGAATGTTTTTCTGTGTTTATGTGTTTGGTTTACAGTTGTGATAGGTCTATGTGGGACTGGGTTTGTGGTGTATGTGGTTACCTTCTCCTCCTGACTAGTTTTGACAGTACTGAGTTGGGGGAGCTCAGCCTCCGGTTTGGATAAATGGTTGCATCTCTCACATATACTTGTATTTATTGGGGGGAGTTGAGGGTTGTCTGTGTACTTGGGGCAGGTGTCACATTGCCTCTGGATTCACAGATTCTACTTGTTGTTGCTGGCCTTAGTGGATTGTATGTGTGGACATATTTTATTGCCATACTACTGATCAGCGATTACTTCCCTTTTTATGTTTGCTCTATCATGTAGTAGCTTCCTCATTCTCTTGCATGGTTTGGTAATGGCTGGAGTCCAGCATGCCAGATGCCTGCGTGTATGGCATTGTGTCTTGTTGTTATTTGTGATTGCATAATCCAAGCATTCCTGGCTGTGTTCATGGAATGCCTGTATAACATGTTCTGCGGTGTGTCCCATATTCTGCACCTGCACAGGGCCTTTTGTGGATTCCACATCGGTTTGGAGGGGTGCAACTTATGCTTTGCACATGTTTTTCACTGTGGTTTTCTGGCCAGGGACTGTGGTCAGGATGTGTATATCCGGTGTGATTACTCTATGGTCTGGTCTTGCCAGTGGGGGATACACTTCTCATCTTGCCATCCAGTACGCATGTTGCTGATTATCGCATCCAGTATGCTTACCCCTCTTGTGGGAGTGGTACGTTGTTCCTGGGCATTTTGGTTTATGGATTCTGGGAACTTTTCTCCTACTGTGTTGGTGCTAGTATAATGCTCCCAGTGTATGTCTGGGTATTTTCAGTCAACCAATATAATGTGGTTTGGGGGGCTTGATATATTCATGTATTCCAACATAGGCCAGGTGCAGTTCCTGGTATTAGGACAGTAGTCTGCAACAGGCTATATACTGGGAAGCAGTTTTAGCCATTGGTATTTGACCATGGCTAATCCATGCTGCTTTTTGTTGTGTTACCAACATGGGGGTGTGGTTATCCTTGACATTTATTGCTAGTCACCCTCCTTTTGTAGCTTGTTCCATGTTTTGAGGCTGTACAGCACAGTATGAGGTGTAACCTGGTAGTGTTAGGGTGCTGATGTGAGCCTTGACCCAGTTTTCTATTACATGACTGATATCAATATTCTCCATACTGTGTGCATTTACACTGCACACATCTTGCTGTTTAGACTTCTGGCATTGGGTAGCATTACATCTAGGTTCCTATCCCTTGTGGTACCTATGAAGGTGGGTTTGTGTTTTGAGACTTACCTATTCAGGGCATGCTGTGGGTACTGACAGCCTTTGCCAGTATCCATGGGGCTTGGACTGATAGGTGTACGCCACCCCTAGCAGGTGGTGCATCATGTCATGCTCAGCATGTCTTTCCAGGCTGAAGCACATTGGGTCCCCTTTGACTAACTGCATTACTTCAGCCAGTTATTGCAATTGATCATCCCATCGTCATTTTGTGGCTTCATGCTTGGTGAGGGTGGATGTTAGTCAGGGTCCTTAAGTGTGCATATAGTATATGGTGTTACATTACTTAACACATGGCATTCATGCCTCAGGTGGTGCTGCAGGGCTGCCTCTGTCGGATGCACATATTACACTCCCTGTACATGTTTGTGAGCAGGTCATGTCATTTTAGGCATCTCTGTTATTATTTGAGTGAGTCAGAGGGGGTATCATTCCCAGGGTTCCTACTGAGCCAGTGTATGTGCTATGCGTTGCCTCTTTGCCAAGGCCAGGGCATACTGGGCACGCCTCCTTCTGCCTACTGGGGCAGGCTCAGGTTGTTCCTCCTCTGAGTCACGCTCTGCCTGTGATGGCCTTGGCAATGGTGGGGGGCTGTTTGGCCCGGCCCTATGCTGGTCCTGCGACAGCTGTTTTTGCAAGATCATATTATGTAGCATAGCACATACCATGACAATTTGGGTACATGTAGTTGGTGAGTACTGCAAGGCTCCACCAGATGTGTTCAGACACCGGAACCGTGACTTAAGCAGCCCAAACACACGCTCTATTACATTACGTGTTTGTGCGTGTGCCTCATTATGGTGTTCCTGTTCAGGTGTGTGTGCGTTTCTGATGGGTGTCATCAGCCACGGCTCCAGTGCATAACCTGCATCCCCCACTAGATGTCCGTGTGGGATGTCCCCATTGGCAAATGTCTGGTATAGCTGCGTCAAATGCCAGATGTGGGAATCATGGTAGCTCCAAGAGCAGCCAGCACACACATTCATTATTATGCCCTGGGCATCACACACGGCCTGGCAGTTGAAGGAGGGGAAGCCCTTGCGGTTAATGTAGGCCCTACCCTGCTCACCGGCTGGTGCTTTGATGCGTATGTGCGTGCAGTCTATTGCACCCACTACCTCAGGGTATTCCGCTATTTGCTGGAAGAGACGCATATTGCTGGCCAATACCTCACGGGCATTGGGGAAATATACATGATCACCGACATGTGCTGACATGGCATCCAGGAACTGGTGCAGTACCCTGGAGGCTGATGCCTGTGATATCCCCATCATATCACCAGTTGATCTCTGGAAGGTACCTGTTTCTAGTATTCTTAGGCCAACACATACCTTGGTTTCCACTGGGATGGGTTCCCCTCTGTTGGTTCTGTGTGTGAGGTGTGGCCTGCACAGCTCAACTATTTGCTGCAGGAGCTCTCTGTCCACTCTATAGCGCTCTACTATCTCCAGCTCATGTAACCCATGGTAGGTGACCCTGGGCCTGTGCACTCTTCTCCGTCTCCTCACTGTGGGTTGTCTGGCACCATCTGCATTGTCACCACCCTCAGCAAGTCGCCTATGTCTCATTATGACAGCTATGGCAGCCCCTAGCATTTCTGCTCTGAGTTCAGCTTTTTTAGTTTTCACTTCTAATAGCTTACTCCTGTCTTGCAGTGTCTTTTGAGAGAAACATCCTGCACTGCTGTTTGCAGAGTTTTAAGTGCTGGGCTGGGCTACTACTCTGCCTGTGTAATTGCCTGCTTCTAATTGTTTTCACCTGCTAGCTCCAGCAGTATTCCCTGCTAGCTTCCTACTAATTCTGTTGCTTCCTTTTTCCTTTCTGTTTCCTCAGGGGGGGAGCAGCGTGCATACCAGCAGAAACACGCTCACAGTGGCTTACACGCGTGCACACATGCTTACACTGTTCAGAATCTTCCTATTCGGCTTAAAGCATGTGCACACTAGTGCAAACATTGTTACAAATCTACCAACATGCTCCCACATGCTCAGTCTGTCTTACACGCGCGCACACTGCCCTACTCTCACTTCATGGCGCGCACTCGTGCGCATGCACGCACAGCAAGAAACTTTGGTGTAAGCAACAGTGTAGACTTTCCATTTCTTGACTTTCCTATGCTTATCTTGTGACACTCCTCTTTCCCTGATCTGTGTCTGTCATCTGTCATGTTACACTGACCTCCAATGAACTGCATTTCTTTCTACCATTCCCCCCTGTGATGTCACCTATCTCCTACTCTATTCCTCCCCCTTATGTATCTCTTACACTACTCAGACTGTGCTCATTTGCTATGTGACTGTGGGATTCAGTATCCTAAGCCTCATTTGCATGAGATTGCCTATTAATGCTTAGTTACATGCCTTAGACTCAGCTTCCCCCCCTTAGCAACCACTACACGGTGGCCATGTTGTTTTTGGTCTGCTGGTCCCTGCATTGTCATTCCATATTTTGCATAAAACCCACATTTGTGGGTTTATAACCTTCATTTTTATATTTTATACAGCGCAGCCCGTTGCGCGGGGCTGCGCTGCGTTTAAACATCAGCGATCGCCGAAAAAAAAAATTATATTTTTTTTATATTTGCATCGGGTTACCTTGTCAATGGCTACATATTTGGCCATTGGCTTGCTGCCTGACACATATGCACCCTTTATTTGGAGCTGACATGGCTCCATTGTGATTTTTGCAGAAACGCACTCAGTTGTCAACTGAGTACATTTCTGCAGCTAAAATGGCTCTTACATGGGCTGGTTTCTGCTTCGTGGATCACTAGTATACCAAAATTTGCATACCTTTCAGCTGCAAGTGAGGTATTTAGCATATCCACACCCAGTCCGTGTAAGAGACGTTTTAGCTGGTCTCTTACATGGAGTTTTGGGCTGTTCCTGGATCGCGAGGCTTGCATGGAGTGTTACACGTCTTTTACACTCCGTGCAAGCCTTCGTGAATCCTGCCCATAATAAATTGCTGCTGAATGCTTAGAGAACTGTCAAATAGAAGCTGAGAAACTGGACACTGGCATTCTTATTCATAGTTAGTCTAACAAATGTAAACATCTGTATGAGCTGAATTTTTGAGATTATAATGATATGAGAAAACATTTCCCTAAAATGAAAAAGAAATTAGCTAGAAATCAGCATGAGCAGAAATATAGCACAACCCACAGGGCAAATGTAGTTAATAAATGCACCACTGACACAAAGCCATAAACGTGTCTGAAGATGATTGAACTGCTTGTAGGAGTGTGTATTTAGACTGGAAGAGGACAGTACTACACAGTTGCACAGAACTTACTCCTGACTGTCTGCACAATGAGGCAGGTATTTCAACAAAGTCTAGAAGGGCAGACGAACCAACCCGTAGCCAGGGGACAACAGTAGCACATATTTTATCAGGGACAACAAGGCTGATCAAGCAGGATAGGAGGAGATGGAAGACATGGAACCTCAGGGCCAACTGCAGATACAGTAGAGAATCAATTATCCAAATGTCAGTTATCTGAACCAGCCTTCCAAAGATTTTAGGTAGGAAAAAATCATAAAGTCTTAATATGTAAACATTGTACATATTCACTTGAGCATGTTTTTTGAGCTTGTAGCCAGCTTGTGTGTGAATAATATTCTTTATAGTCCACTGGAATATCTGAATGGTTGAAAAGTTTATTCCTACATGCGAAAAAAAACCCAATATTTTAGAAGTTTTTTATCAGCTTTAATTATATGTTTGATTATCCAAACAGTTTGATTATCCGAACTACCCTAGGTCCCGCTTAGTTCGACTGATTACTACAACAGCAAAGACAGTGGCATTTTTAAATTTACAGGTGGAGTTCAGTGATTTTATTACTAAAGATGGGAGGTTGGCATAATGGTTGAGCTGTTTACCTTACAAACCCAAGTTGCAGGGTTTGATTCTTGCATGGGGTAATTGGCTAACCCTAAAATAGCCCACAATGGCAGTTAGCCAAAAACAATCTGTAAACCTCATTAGTTTAATGCCTTCTACCTAATTTAGTCAACACCTTCCCTGACTTAAAACTAGCTGCAGAAAAAGTAAAATCTTAAAATATTGCTATAAAGCAATGCATTAAACCCTTTCTTAGTGGAAATATTGTATTTAAAATTCAGTAAACCAAGACATCAGAACTATATTAACTGCACTGAAAATGTGTTGAGCATTAGGGCAGAATTCATTAAGTATGCCACAAATTAGGAAACACTTTAATAAACATATAATGATAGGACTACATTTGGAATTATCTTAGCTCTTTTCCTGTATGCTACATGAAAGTAGATAAAAGAAAGGCAGTGGGTAACTTGTATATTGGAGATTCTGAACAAAAATAGCTTAATCTATTAAATGTGGTTGACAATTATAAAGAGATTTAATTCAGTGAAATAACTGGGATATACAGACAGACTGATACTGTTTTGATAACTTCCCCCTTTAATGTTTGCTTAATTATCATGACGTGCATTTTCTTAAAACGACCTTAGCAAAGTTGGACATGTTTTATGCTATTCTTAAAATTCACAGGAATGCAAATACACCTCCCTTCTGTCCAACTGTATCTGCTGGTAGGTTTAAAACTGTAGTATCATTATTTTTTTGATGTAAAACATAATATTTTAGCAGAGAGTGTGCCATGTTAAATAAAGGGCATTGCTGATTTGCTACAAAAAAAGATTTGCCAAAGAACCAGATGGCTTTATAAATAATGAACTTTTAGGATCTTTCAACTGAATGAGTTTTTTTCTTATTACCCCTTCAGTTTTTACATATCTCTCCTGCATGTATTTTACATACCTTATCAGCAGGTAGAGTCCAAAGTCACCCACATCAAATCTTTTACAGTATCCCCAGGCCTTTAGAAAACATATAGAGACAGCTCTTTATCCACTGTCATGAAAACTAGAATATGTGGCAAAATCTCCATCTGCAGCCCACACAATCAAACAAGTAGTTAATCCATATATTGAAAAGATTAAAAGAAAAACTATAAATAAAAACAGTAAACTAAATGCCATATACTACTCAGAAAGCCAAGACAAAAATGATAACAGCCAATAGACATATAAAAAGCAAATAATATATATGGTAAGGAAGACTATAATACACTGAAAGAATGTTAGCTGTTCTCTTGAACAGGCATATTTAAAAGGACTTGCATTGCATTTGCCATTTCATTATATATGTCACACTGAAAAGAAATGTGTTAAGTGGAATGTAGTTGTATTTGATACTATGGAAGTGCACTTCACAAATATTTGCACTATTGCAGACTCAGCTGCATGAAGATTCTTACTAGGTCACATAATAACTCCCTTACTTAGATTATGACTTGCTAAATGTAACACTTATCCTTGGATATGTAAACACAGAAACAGGAATGACATTTTAAAGTCAAAGGACCCAGGAAATCCTGTTAGTGGACTGATAAAAAAGAAGGACTGACCGTTTATCCAGACAGAAATCAGCAGTTACAAAAGGTTACTGAAGACACAAGACCTACTACACTTGACAATACTACATGTGTAGGGCTCTTACAGTGGAGCCATTACATGCGAGACCTCTGAACTTGCATTTTCGACTAAACTGCAAAAAAATGTAAGGGCAGTTATGTTTTAGCCAATAACATACACGCTTATTTTCAGTTTAAGATATATTTTCTAATCAATAAGCATTTTTTTTGGAATGCTCTATTTTCAATTTTGTTTGCAAACATTTATTTTATGTAAAGAATTTTGTTATTCAGTTTTAAATGCTAATACCTGATGGTTTATTTTTAGTAAGGTTCTATATTTTAATGGTTTATCTAACCATTTACAGTCCACACTTTTGGAAAGGGGCTGCTCAAAGCCAATTGCTACAATACAATATGTTTAAATAATGCCTGACTTAAATTAAGGACAAACAGTAAGGTGTGTTCTTATTTTGTTAGCTCTAACAATGTTCAACATTCAGAAAGGACTACTGTGAACAGTAAGCCCTAACACGAGTGGCCAACCACTTATGGACACCCTTTCTAATGCAAAGACAGGCCTACTGCAATGATTTTATACAGTTAGTAGAATCTTCATGGTGGACCTTCTCCATGGCCATGCTAAATACTAATGATGTATTCAGCAGGAGCAGACAATGCTAATAAGCTGTTTTCTTACACAGAAATGCCCTTGGGAAGGAATTTGCACAGCCAAACAATTCAGGGAATTGCTCAGCTGTATAATTTAGCATGGACAATCATATTATTTAACATAGACAAAATGCTTCTCCATTATAGCCCATGTAAGAAATCACATAGTAGGTAAAGTTAGGAAGATCATGAGAGATGTAGTGGTGGGTGATGTGTGAGAGTGTATGCATATGTGTGGTAGTGTGTGCTTGCACCTGCAGGCATATGATAGTCCTTAGAATACCATGTGTATATGTATCTGAGTGTAAGCCTGCATGGATGGGCGTATGCATGTACGTGTGTTTGTGCATGTGTGTGTGTGTGTGTGTGTGTGTGTGTGTGTGTGTGTGTGTGTGTGTGTGTGTGTGTGAATGAGTATTTCTATGAGTGCATTTGAGTAAGGTGAGATGGTGAGATGGGGTTGTTATAGTGATTGAATGTGTGTGTGTGTGTGTGTGTGTGTGTGTTTTGGGGGTGATTGAGGGGGATCCTATGCAAATGCCATGTGTGGGCCGACACTGGTAACTATTTAGCACTGGCAGTAATAATGCACTATTTAAAGAAATGCAAATTAGCCAGTAATGAGTTCTTCCTCCATGTGGCTAAACATGTCTCTAAGACTTTTAAGTGACCACATCAGCTGCACTTTTTGTTGGTTGCAAGTTAAATGAGCAAAAGTGATTCCTTCTGAATCCCTATGTAGGCAGTGGCAGTGTACCTTAAAGATTAGAAATGAGTGAGTTTGTGCTGGAGATCCACCAGTTGCCACCTATTTTAAAAAATTTCATGTGAGTGTGTGTGTGTGTGTGTGTGTGTGTGTGTGTGTGTGTGTGTGTGTGTGTGTGTGTGTGTGTGTGTGTGTGTAAAATAATTCTGTTCAAGTTACATTTACTTCACACAATGCAGATGCACTGAACGATACTGGGCTAAGTCTATAGGAAGTAACATCCTGGAGAGCCAGTGAGTAAAACTCTAATCAGTGGCTGGACAATGTAAGCTTATTAAGCAGTCTGACAGGGTTTTGGCATTATACAATACTGCAGCAGGCATTTGTCATATACTCTAAAGGAAAACTGGCCTTTGAATTTTAATAGGTATCACTGGTGAGAGTGAAACTACAAACCGATGGGTCTGCTAAACATTCAAATATTGATACTAGCAATGCAGAACTTAAAAAAACATAACTAATGTCTAACATATATGCAGCAGTAGCATTGCTTTCAGTACGTCAGCAATTAAATGGAAAATAAGGAGGTAAGGAAAGTACAGCATGAAGCCAAAGCAAGCTTAATCCAAAATGATGTTGTTATTGAACAAATCAGTCTGGCAATTTACCTTGACAGGGGAGCACTCAAGTTACTAAGCAAGCAAGAATGCTCTTTGAATAGGGTCTCTCATGTCTCAATAAAGTAAATAAAAAACAATTTAAGACATAAAGTACTCTAAAACAAGTATATGAGTAAAGTACTAAACCACATAAAATAGATTTAGATAAAATGAGACTTAATTTGGTTAGACATGCCCATATTGGTTAAAAAATAATTTTAGTTTGAAAAATATGTAAAAATATAATTCCTTTGTAATGTACAAATTGTGTGGCTTTATATGTAGCAGGGATGTGCTGTCAATGATATACAATCATAATAAAACAAAGGATAAGTTACTGTAATAGTAGATGTCACTATTCAGATATGAAAAGGCAGTGAACTTATCTTTATTAACAAGGATAAAAGAAGTTTGTTTTGAAAAATACACTATTTAGAGATGATAGTTTTTGACTGTATCTTGAATAAACAGTATGAGCATTTAATTATTTCAATATCTGGAAATGTGTTCTTATTTTTAATGGATGGCACTGTCTCTTCCAGGCTCTTAAATAGTTTTTGTCATGAAGGATAAAACATGGGGCCAGATTCACGAAGCCTCCGTGTAAGAGTTATAACTCTTACACGGAGGCTGCAGTTAAACGGTGTGATGTCAGCATGTCATGCATATGCATGAGGTGCATGAGGCATGCTGAATCACACTAGTAACTCTTACACGGTCCGTGTAAGAGAGTAGGGGGCGTGTCTGTAGGCCAAGCCCTGCACGCGGACACGCCCCCGGAAGACTAGAATGGCTGAAAGTAAACAGCCACGAGAGAGGCCATGGAAATGTGAATAAACACACTACACAACACATGCCCTGACAGACCATCAGTGTATAAAGTGAAGAGATGTTATAAAATTAAATTAAAACCTGTTTTATTTTTTTTAAACCCCGTAAATGTTTGCTACTGTGTGCGCTCGGGTGTGCTACTAGCGCAATTGCAGTTAGCAGTCAGTGGAAAAGGATATAAGAACTAAATATGCAAAGTAAGCCAAGAAGTAATAGCTTAGCGGTAGAGTTGCTGGCCTAAGAGTAGGCAGGCAGGGTTCGAGCCCCCACAACAACCTTTTTTTTTTTTTTTTGTAAATAAGCACTAAAAAGCCCCCTGACAGTATTGTACAAATGTAAAAGTATTCCCTTTTGTAAAATGGAATGAAATGGAGCATATATTTTGAAGTAACACAATAATAAAAATAGTCAGAAATGTACTGATAGCTAAGCTGCTGTGAGACAGACTGCCCGTAGCTGAGTAGTGTTTAAAAAGCTGCAAACTGCGTGCCCGTTGCTAGGCACCGGTCTAACAGGCTGAAACTGTTTGCAACTAGCTGTGCTTAGCTGAACATGTGTGTCACTAGCCAATTAAGGTTTATTCCAGCGCACACCGTTTGCACGCCGCTCCCACAAGCTAACTGCCAGTGCGCATGCGTTAGCTCCGCGCAAACAAGCGCAGACCTGCTTTTAAGTGCTTAAAAGTGCTTTTGGCATGTTTGATTGACAGGTCCTCAACTCATTTCTGTCAGGAAAACCAAATATCAGTTGCCAGATTTGAACCCAGGATACCATGCACTAGAGTCAAGGTACTAAACCACTAAGCCATGACAGCAATACCTAGAAATGCAGAAATAGCATATATAG
>NC_056729.1:524229335-524264335 GCF_019279795.1 Protopterus annectens
TTTTCAAAGGTGGCATAACCTGCATCCCCCAGTAGGTGTCCGTGTGGGAAGTCCCCATTGGCAAATGATTGGTACAGCTGCGTCAGATGCCAGATATGGGAATCGTGGTAGCTCCCAGGGCAGCCAGCACACACATTCATTATTATGCCCTGGGCATCACACACGACCTGGCAGTTGATGGAGGGGTATCCCTTGTGGTTAATGTAGGCTCTACCCCGCTCACCGGCTGGTGCTTTGATGCATAAATGTGCATGCAGTCTATTGCACCCAGCACCTCAGGATATCCCGCTATTTGCTGGAAGAGACGCATATTGCTGGCCACAACCTCACGGTCATTAGGGACATATATATGATCACTGACATGTGCTGACATGGCATCCAGGAACTGGTGCAGTACTCTGGAGGCTGATGCCTGTGATATCCCCATCATATCACCAGTTGGTCTCTGGAAGGTACCTGTTGCTAGTATTCTTAGGCCAACACATACCTTGGTTTCTACTGGGATGGGTTCCCCTCTGTTGGTTCTGTGTGTGAGGTGTGGCCTGCACAGCTCAACTATTTGCTGCAGGAGCTCTCTGTCCACTCTATAGCGCTCTACTATCTCCAGCTCATGTAACCCATGGTAGGTGACCCTGGGCCTGTATACTCTTCTCCGTCTCCTCACTGTGGGTTGTCTGGCACCATCTGCATTGTCACCACCCTCAGCAATTCGCCTATGCTTGATTATAATAGCTATGGCAGCCCCTAGCATTTCTGCTCTGAGTTCAGCTTTTTTCAGTTTTCAATTCTGATAGCTTAGTTTCTGGCAGTATCTCTTGTGAGAAACAGCCTGCTCTGCTCTTTGCTGTGTTTTAAGTGCTGGGTTGGGCTTCTAGTCTGCCTGTGTAATTGCCTGCTTCTAATTGTTTCCACCAATTAACTCCAGTAGTATCTTCTGGCAGTTTCCCTGTATTTTAGTTGTTTCCTGTTTCCTTTCTGTTTCCTGAGGGGGAGCAATGTGCACACCAGCTTAAACACGCTCACAGTCACTTAAACACGCTCACACATCCCTACACGGTGTTACACACGCGCACACATCCTTACACGGTGTGAACTAAGCTGATTTATGTTAAAACGCGTGCACACTGCCTTAAACACGTGCACACCCACGCAAACCATTGTAAACGGTTTGCAACACGCTCCCACATGTTGAACCTGCCTTACACGCGCGCGCATGCACGTATTTCAAGAAACTTTGAGTGTAGGGATAGCGTATACCCTCAATTTCTTGACTTTCCTAGTGTTCTGTTGGGACACACCTCCCTCCCTGATGTCTGTCTGTCATCTGTTACCTTACATTGCCCTTCAATCTGGTACATTTATTACTATCCTTCCCCCCCCATGATGTCACCTACCTCTTACTCTGTTCCTCCCCCTTCTCTAACTCTTACACTACTCAGAAAGTGCTCATTACCTATGTGGCAGTGTGATTCAGTATTGTAACCCTCATTTACATAGGATTGCCTAGTAATGACTAGTTACATGTCTTACACGGAGCTTCCCCCCCTTGACAACCACTAAACGGAGGCCATATTGTTTTGGTCTGCAAGTCCCTCCATTGACATTCAATGTAATACATAAATCCCACAATTGTGGGCTTATAAGCTTCGGTTTTCAGTTTTAGGTAGCGCACCCCGTTTGCACGGGTGTGCGCTGCAGTTAAACCCAAAAATCCCGTGAAAAAAAAAAGTTATATAACTTATTTTTGCAACAGTTTTTCATGCCAATGGCCACATATTTGGCCATTGGCATGCTTAATGCAACATATGCACCCTTTATTTGGAGCTGACATAGCTCCATTTTTAATTTTGCAGAAATGTACTCAGTTGTCAGCTGAGTACATTTCTGCAGCTAACACGTCCGTTACACGGACTGGTTTCTGCTTCGTGGATCGCTCAGATACCTCATTTGCATATCTTTGAGCTGCAAATGAGGTATTGAGCATTTCCACGCCCAGTCCGTGTAAGAGACGTGTTAGTTGTCTCTTACACAGAGATTTGGGCTGTTCCTGAATCAGGAGGCTTACACGGAGGCTTACACTACTCTTGAACTCCGTGTAAGCCTTCCTGAATCTGGCCCATGGTCTATTAAGAAATGTTGTGCTTTATATTTAAATAGTTAATTTAATGGTCAGCATCATTTCATCTTCCCAAATGTAGTCATAAATCTTTCAACCACCTTATTTGTTTTATTTTCCACAAAAGAATGCATTCAGGCAGTTTTCAGCGGTAACTGTCCAAGAAATAAAAGAATTTGACAGGAATTTATGTTAGTGGGGTGTTTTTTTGGAACTAGGCTTGCCAAATAGAGCTGTCACTTTGATATGCACCCAAATGACAGCCATTTGTGGAGGTTCCAAGCTTGTGAAACTTACCATATTTTCTCTGAAAGACCAAATGTTATGGTGTTGTCTCTGACCTTATTTCTTCTGTAGTGATTTTGCTATTTCTTATAATTTGTCCATTAGCTTCTTTTTCTTCATTAAGAAGTCAGCGTGATTTTTTCCCTTCCATAAGCCTAACTTCCATACCATATAAGGATATCTCAGAATCCTTGATTTTCTTATCGTACCTCCGTAAAGAAGACTTTATGTGCTCAGTTTGTATGAAAAATGTCACTGAATAATAATGAATCATGAAATTATTCCATATTATAGGTTAGCAGCTGTGAAGATTAAATGACCCATTGAATGTTTTTCTTTAAAGGAAAACCTGAGGAAGAGTGTCTTGGGAAACTCATATTCATTCCAAACAGCCAGCAAGCAGCAGTAGAAACAGGAATACTGAATTATTTAAAATAAATGAATATAATATATAAAATTCCATGAGCTGTTCCTTCAAAAGGCAAAAATTAGTCATCCATACACAATCCCTTTTTCCTATTTTTGCACATGAGGTAGAGGTGTCAAATAAACAGTGGCAATCATCTATAGCCAGTGTTCATACTGATGGGTGGCTAGCCCTGCCATGGCTATTCTACTATGCCATGCACACATAAATTAACACAATCAGCCATATGAGTGCTGAACCAATCAAAAGAGTTATATATACTGCTGTGAAGGAACCAAACTTTCCTGCCAAAGGAGCAAATGATTCATGCTGCCCAGTTGTCAGCCATTTTGGATGTCCATTTGCTTCTGTTTTTGTAGGTGTAGATTTCATTGCTTTTACATCTTCCTTTTACTCTTGGCAGAAAGTATGGAGTTCATGGCGTACCGGAATTCTACAAGATAAGCAATTGCATGTGTAAGGAATTAATGAAGAAAAGTTAAGTTTAGTCAGAAACTACCCAATTGGTCACAAACATCATGCAAAGAACAGAGATTATCAGGAAAGCATTTCTATTAGTTCATACTTACAGAAATGACCAAGGGCCTTAGCTATATGAGATCACAATAGGTGTTTTGCACTATTTAGAGCTTGCATTCCTACAAAGAAGTGCCACTGGTTTCCAGCACAGCTATACATCCATAGATTTCATGTAGCTAAACTTTTTAAAACCTATAAGAACATTTGTGGATATACTGTTAAAGAAAAATAGATTAGTTCAAATTGCTTGTGATACAAATCACTTGAGCTGATTTATAGAAGTGGTCCTTTTTCAATGTTAGTTAAAATCTTGATATCATTTTAAAAGGAAGATGATTGTGTGTTAGCGTATATCAGTCGTTTTAGAGGCTAAGCACATTATCCTCTTTATTTCTGGTTTTGATTCAGGAATTCATTAGCCTGAATTACAACAAAAATAAAATAGACTGTTTCCAATACAGATGGATATCAACATAAAATAAAAGATGAAACAATTTCTGACAGATCTGTGCCTGTGGATGAACATTTCTTTCTAGAGAATGCGATTATTACAATCTTCGGTGAAGAAATTTAAACTAGAGTTTCTGATGTGGACTTTGTCTCCTGCCTCCTTTTGTCTGTTTAATATACTGATGTTGCTATAAAGCTGCCCAAAATATTCATGTTAGATATGTTCATGGCATTTAGAGTTTCATGCCATGAACAACTTCTGAACCAAGACTCCCAGGTAGACGTACTATTATGCCAACCGGGTCTTAACCACTGCAGCAAAGTTTTAGGCTTCACTATAGTAATGTACTTCATGTGCCAGGTTTACAAAACTGTGGTGACATTCTTCAAAAGTAACTATATCCATAGTTCATTCACTTAATTGACTCCCCTTCCTTGAGTATAAAGACCTCCTTACCATTGTCTCTTCGACTGTAGCAGTTATTTTAAATTAAACTTCAATACATATTCCTATTTTTGGTTAACATTGCATGAAATGTAACTATTCCTTTCTTTCTTTCTTCCCTAACATTTCTTCTTTTTTTCTGATGCTGTATTTGGGACTCCACTCAGCTGTAAAATCACTTTACTCAATCAAATTTTGCCGGTTTTGGTGTTGACCTCTGCAACATAAATCAGTGTAATGCAACTCAACAAACATGTAGTTCTTAAAACAAAATTCAAAGAACAAACAAATAAATAGCCAGAAGAAATTTACACCAAGGCAAAAAAAAAAAAAAATATATATATATATATATATATATATATATATATATATATATATATATATATATATATATATACTTTAATAAACTAACACACTTAAAAACAATAAACAAAACGATAAGCGCTCTCGTCCACCTTAAGTAAATGGTTACCGGACCTCTTCAGATAAAGAAATTTTGACCTTGAACAGATTTAAATAACAATACCAATTAATCATCATTTTGAATTAATGACTTGCATCATCACTAACCCCTCCCCTTTCCATTAACCTGCGAGCATACTAGAGCATAACAAGAAAATATCTCACATGAAAAAGAAGAATCCTAAAATCACTTAAGAACAATATATAAAAAAATTAAAAATAGTATTTTATTTTTACATGTTTGTGAAAGTAAGTGTTACTGCAAAAAGGCTTACACAAATAAGACTGCGAGAAAGTTTTTTTTAAAAACATGTGCAAAAAAATAATATTTATCCATATACCTTCATCCCATTGTTATTTTTGCATGTCCTAGCCTGCAATTCATTGTGTTGTAAAGATAGATTGAAATACACTTTACATAAGTTGGTCCACTACCTATAAATGATCATCTACCATTTTCAATGCCTTAATTTTCAACAAACAGTATATAGAAAAAAATCATTCAGTTCTGGCCAATTGTATGCATTCAACCTAACCTGCCATAAGAGCTTCCTTTTGTCCAAATAAAGGATCCAAGGGCCCCCCTCTAGGATTAGTAGTCACTGTGTCTATTGCCATGTATTTAAATGCATGGTTAGGGAATTGCTTTACATGTTTGGCCAGAGCGTTAATGTCCTTCTCCTTCCTGATGTTGTATTCATGTTCATATATCCTGTCCCTGAGCCTTCGCTCAGTTTTGCCTAAATAAAGACAGGGGCATCCCTGACAGGAGGCTAAGTATACTATTCCCTTTGAATTACAATCAAATTTGTGACTTAACCTATATTCAACCTCCCTTATATTAAAAGTATTACCGATGTTGATTTGACTGCAATAAGGACATCTACTACATCTAGTCATGTATAAAGTATGATTTCTTTCTATAAGCTTCGGACCCTCCAAAATGTTCTTAAAATTAGAGCCCTTTTGAAAAACTACTCATTGGAAAATTCCTACCTTATCCCTAATACTCTTATCTTCCATCAGGATGGACCAATTTTTATGCAAAATCCATTTAACTAATTTATGTTCATTACTAAACATTGTGATGAAATTCAGGGAATATTCAAATGCATTTATAATTGGGTAATTCACATCAATTTGCCACTCTTGGTTGTCCTTTTCCATGTTGGTGAATCCCCATAATATAGGGTGAAATATGCCCATTCTTCTCTTATTAGTAACCTCCATCATCAGTTTGTGTAATAAATTCCCCAAATACCCCCTTCTCTCAAACATCCCCACCAGGTTCTCACATTCTTGTTTAAAGTCATGGCCCAGTGATACCATTCTGGCTGACCTGACCAATTGGCCTTTGACTACAGACCTCTTTTGATGATGGGGATGAGAACTAGAATAATGGAGAAATGTATTGGAGTATGTACTTTTTCTAAAAATTCTAGAAATATATCTGTTATTAGTCCTGTCCTCTAATTAATAGGATGTCCAATTAGGCCATGGTATCGGTGTTCATGGTGTGTGTGAATCTCAAAAAATCAATGGTACCATTGATGTACTTCAAAAACATATCCAGCCTTCCATTACTACCTTCCCAGGCTATAAATATGTCATACAGGTATCGCAAATATATTCTCATATTACCATTATATTCTCTATTGAAAACAAAGTGATGCTCCTAATAGGCCATGACAATGTTAGCAAAAATTGCTCCACAGAGGGACCCCATTGCTACTCCACTTTTTTGTAAAACATAGCTGCCATCAAAAAGTATGAAGTTATTATTAAGGACTATTTCCAACAAGTCCTCATGCAGGTTAATTTAATCTTGGGGTACTTGTTTTTCCTCCAAACAATCTGTAACCCATTGGACCCCTAACTTCTGTGGAATAACTGTATATAAATCTTTAACATCTATTGTTACCAAAAGGTAATTTGGGTGGTATTCCAGTTTGTTTATAAGGTCAAGAAATTCCAAGAGTCCTTACAAATTTGTTGTTCAGATTCTAAATAATTCTTAAGCTTAGCGTCCAAAAATGTAGTACATGAGGATGTTAACGAATTCCTACCATCAATGATAGGACACATTGATGGGTCACTCAAGTTTTTGTGAATTTTGGGGAATCCAAAAATAACAAGTAATGTAGGAGAAGTCATATTAAAGTAATTGGTACTTAAGTGTTATCGCAACCAGATTTTTCACGGCAATAGAGACTGCTGTCCGATCCTGAAATGTGTTCGTAAATGGTGTGAAAATGTGGTTTTGTGTGTTTTCTTTACCACTACGTCTTCCTTTCTGGACTGTCATCAATTAAATGTCAGAAAAAGACTGTTGCTGTTTAGGTATGCTTGTTTATATCTTGGGTTACTGATACTGCATTGCATTGCAATGGAACATGAGCATCCTCTATATAGTACATTAAGAAGCTTAACAGTCACTGTCGCAGAAGAGTTAATTAATTTTGAAAGAACAATGGCAGTTGTCAGTTTTTGTTCATCATTCACTTCTTGTTGATGTCTCTCTTGGGTTAAACAACACTGGACATGAAATTGTATTTCAGGGTATGCAAACCCCATGACTATTAGTCTGTGAACTGTTTCTAATCTTCTTACCTCAAAGGACAATGTCAATAGCGGTTGCTGTCTGATCCTGAAACATGTTTGTTCATTTGTAGTTCAGTGTGTTAAACTTGGTGTAATGTATGCTGTGCATGTCTGTCTAGCTGCATTTTTGGATGACAGTATTATTCTGTCAATTAAATTTACACTTTTATGGAAAAATGACCATACTAAGAATTAGTACTTTACACACCCCTTTTCCATTAACATCAATATTTTTGGACCGACATAACAAATTAGGGCACGTTGGAAATCTGGTTGCGATAACATGTAAGTACCAGGTAATTAAACATGTCAATACTGATGCACTGTTCAATAAACATATCCTTTATCTGTAAATAAACATTTCTATAAGCAACATTTAACTGGTTCAAGCATACATGTGTGCACATTTCATTATGTAAGATACTTAACATTCTATTGTTGTAATCATGAAGATTCATAACAACCAACCCTCCCCCTTTATCCGGTTTCATTATTCTTATTCTTTGCTTCCTGTGAATTCGGGAGTCCACCTCTACAAAGAGTCCAGTGTCAAGTGGAGTCGCTCAGGGATCAGTTCTTGGACTGCTCCTTTTTGGCATTTTCTTCTCAGAAGTCAAGGCCAATGTCAGTGGTCTCTGGCTGACTGAATTTGCAGATGATTGTAAATTAGGAGCTGTCATTGAGTCTCACACTGACACAAAATGTCTCCAGGATGGGCTGACACAGACAAACAACTGGTTTCAGAGTCATGGATTAAAACTAAATGCCAAGAAATGCATAATAGAATCATTTGTGAAGTCATCCATCCCTGTTAACAATCATATTGACAACACACCCCTTAGAGTTGATCCAGTAGTCAGGGACTTAGGAAAACACATAGATATTAATCTAGCCTTTGATAATCATGTGTCTACAGTGGTGAGGAAATCATTCTATGTTGCACAACTTATAAACAAAGATATGGCATCTAAGCACAAGGAAGTCATTGTTCCACTGTATTCAGCATTCATTAGACCTATCATTGAGTACAATGCCTCCTTTGGTATGTACCTAACTAGGCATATCCAACAACTGGAACATCCGCAGAGGTTCCTCACTAAAAGAATACAGGGCATAAGTAATATGTCCTATGCAGACCGTCTCAAGGGCCTATGCCTGTATTCTGTCTCCTACAGGCTTTAGAGGAGAGATCTATGTCTGGCATACAGGGCATTGTCAGACCCCAATCTGATGGACCTCCTGCATATCCACAAAAGAAACAGTACCAGAATTACCTGATCTAAAGACTTAAACCTTGCCTGTGATAAAAATAGGACCTGCTGAAGAGATAGGTATGTATCCCAGAGACTACCCCATCTATGGAACAGGCTCCCCATCCATGTGAAGCAGAGTTCCTCCCTAATCCAATTCAAGTGCAACTTGGACAATTGGATGAGAAACTGGAAATTCATCCATGGTTTGGCAGCTAGGTCTCTGATACAAACAGGTAACCTATAAATGGCTCGTCTCGCAAGCCCATGCTTACACTTATCAGGGGTATTGGAACTTGTTAGAGATTTGGGATGCATGGCTAGGCTTTAAAAGGCCCTTTTGGTCATTAGCCTAGTAAACACCTATGATCCTATGAACTTAAAAACTCTATTAAGTCATACTCATCCTCATACAAGTTTTTCCTGAAGTGGTTATCCCATTTCAACATGCCCCTAAAATCCAATTCTCAAACTTTTTCATATAACATTAAAACCGGATGCAATGGGGGGTTGAAGGTACTAGGTATTCTACAGTCACTATCAACACCTTTCTCATCATCAAACAATAACTTGAAATTTACCTTTCTTAAAAACAGTTTCAAGTCCATCAGGGTGTTAGCTATGTTAGCCAATCGAGACCACACAACAATCAAGCCTTTTGATAGTAAATAAGCTATAGAAGTGTCTATATCTGTCTCTGAAAAGTTATATATCTTATAGTCTCCCTCTCTATTCTGGACAAGCTTGAAAGTAGATAAATGGCTTATGTTGTTGTTTCTCTGGTCTCCATATGTTCTACCAGCATATAGTTCATTTGTCGTTGGTTGTTTGAGATAGGTGGTTCCCATTTCGAGGATTACCAATAATTCTGGTTGTAAGGCACCTGTTTTTAAAAAATGTTTTTAAAATAAAAGCTGTTTCTTGCAAGCTTCTTTGTGTAAGTCTTTTTGTAGTAAAACTCACTTTCACAAACATAAAAATATAATAATATTTATACATTTTAACACTTTTTTATATTTTTTATATATTGTTCTTAAGTAATTTTAGGATTCTTCTTTTTCATGTAAGGTATTTTCTTGTTATGCTCTAGTATGCTCGCAGGTTAATGGAAAGGGGAGGGGTTAGTGATGATGCAAGTCATTAACTCAAAATGATGATTAATTGGTATTGTTATTTAAATCTGTTCAAGGTCAAAATTTCTTTATCATAAGAAGTCCAGTAACCATTCACTTAAGGTGGACGAAAGCGCTTGTTGTTTTCTTTATTGCTTTTAAGTGTGTCAGTTTATTAAAGTATATATATATATGTATATATATATATATATATATATATATATATATATATATATATATATATTTTTTTTTTTTTGCTTTGGTGTTAATTTCTTCAGCTATTTATTTGTTTGCTTTTAAGTCGGTCTTGTCTTTTTTGGTCTTGTCAGTGGTTTTGGTAAAATAAAATTCAGCTATTTAAGAAATAAATACCGTAAAACACATTTTACAAGAACCAAAGCATATAGGCAATGCATCATCTAAACACAGTCCTTTATTTTTCAACTTCATAATCATTCAGATAGAAGGAAAGAAAAGCAAAGACCCTCAGCTCCAAGGCTGCATGCTCTCAAAGTCAAAATGACTAAGTAGAGTAGACAAACTATACTGAAGCATTCACTGAGACCCATTTGGTGATATGTAAATGAAACAAAAGCATTAAAAACCAAAGTGCCACAGAACAGCCTCAAGGCTTATCTGCTCATGTATTCATGCAAAATATATCCTCTTGTGTAACTCAGATCTCCAAAGGTGTTCAACAAAGCTCAATAGTCTCTTCTCTCCTCTCCTTTCCTTTCCTCTCCTCTCCTCTCCTCTCCTCTCCTCTCCTCTCCTCTCCTCTTCTCTTCCCTTCTCTTCTCTTCTCTTCTCTTCTCTTCTCTTCTCTTCTCTTCTCTTCTCTTCTCTTCTCTTCTCTTCTCTTCTCTTCTCTTCTCTTCTCTTCTCTTCTCTTCTCTTCTCTTCTCTTCTCTTCTCTTCTCTTCTCTTCTCTCCTCTCCTCTCTTCTCTTCTCTCTTTTTGTAAACAGCCTCCCTTGGAAAACCATAGTGACCCCATTCTAAATGCAGTTGCTTTAGAACCAGTACCATTACATAATCTATTCTGCAGCACAGTTTAGCAATATCCTTGGACATGTATTTTTGTCAGTTCAGAGAGGTCAAGATGCCCTCATTGATCCCTACATTAAGTTATTGAACCTGCTTCTGCAACCATACATCCCAGCACATTACAAATGCAACACAACATAACTTCTCCTTCCATAACGTCTTACACATACACCAACATACCATCCAAGATCTACCCAAGCCAAGCCAAAGCTTTTTTCCTATCATTACTGGGATATACCAGACAGCAAATGGAGCCAAAGCAGAAATAGCTGTACTTTGTGCCATTCCTTAATCTCACATACTCTTTATACTTTAAGTAGCAGAGCAAAAAAAAAAGTATGTTACATTTTTAGCAACTGTAATGCTATAGATGATACCACACAAAAAACAAGCATTTCATTCCTGATCATAAATGTAGTATTGGCATTCATTTCTGAATGATAGTACTGTGCTACTGACTGATTGGCATCTGGAGATCATATCCTCTAATACTTTTCATCCAGAGAGGCTGCTTCCTTCACTCCATCCTAGACATGCTTCTAATTACAGCAGTGACAAGTTTGCTAATACTCCACACAGAGCTCCTCTTCATATACTTCCATTTTCTGCCTTTTTTCCTCCTTCACTTCTTAGGCACAGCAATTCACTCTCATAAAAATCTTCCTCATCCTCTCAGCTTTACCACATCTACATGTTTTCTTTTCACCAATTGCATCTAGAAATCCTTCCCCTACTATTCTCATCTTCCTGTTGAAGGTATCCCATTGTAAAATAGTGTGCCTTTATTAGTTTTCATAGTTTTGGAGAAGATTCATTATGTTGTACAAAAATAGTTTTCCTTTAACTGGTTCACTCCAATGGAAGTTTGCACTGTAACTTCAAATGGGCGGAGCCTAAGCCTTTTGACAGAATCAAATTGTCGTCACATTTTTAAACAAATGTTCATATCTCTGGAACCATAGGGGCTATGACAGAAGTACAAATGACAAACTGTTCAGCACAAACTATATTTATAGTGGTATTATTCTGTAAGTTGGAAGTCATAAACAGAAGTCACAGTAAACACAGTAACAGTTACATTTGTAACATTTTGTCAACAACTAACAGTATCTCAGAAACCACTCAAGTTACACACTTACCATCAGTAGCATTTTTTTATTCATCTAGAGAAGAGCTTTTATTTGAGATTAAAGGATTCTGTGTTACTTGGCTGCTGAGATATTTAGAAAAATGTGAAAATTATACCTATATAAATTATTATAAAAACAACAGTTAATATCTATTTACCTGCACTAGACAGACTAATATTAATGCAGTTGAGTTTGCCATTGTGTAAACTTTAAGATGAAATCTTTTAAAACTTTGTACATAGCATGGTTTTGAAATTATTGATGCAAATATGAAAAAGCAAGATTTGACACCTAGAGGTGTCAGTAGGAGTTAACTGCAGATGCACCTGGAGGCGTCACTCAGATGTAATGAGTTAATAGAGCTCACAGTGCAGTACAGTATTCATTAGGCAATATAAATGCTTTTACTAGTCTATATACTCCTACTGAAAGAAGGTTAGCAACCTGCTACTAGCCTTGCTCTAGTAATCCTACAACTGTTTTTGTATCTTTTTTCTTAATGCAAATTACTGTGTGACTAACTTCTTATATTATATCATTTCATATCCTTATTCATATCTGGTTGTAAAATCTGGGCTAAAACAGAAAATGGTTGACTTGGATCAGTATTCTACTGCAGTCCACAAATGCACACATAAATAAATAAATAAATAAATAAATAAATTATCACCATGAGATATACAAGAACATAACATAATATCTGTAGTATTAGTCCGGGCTCTTTGACAATTATTTATAGGTATATACCATCACAGACGTATATTTAGCTAATATTCGGATAACTGCATCTAGACTTGAAGCACAACTCATTTGTTTTATGCACTATTCTTCTGTTTTAGTATTCTTTGACTAAGCCAAGGTTTTTTCATGTTGATTCAAACGTGGCTTCTGATAGTTTGGATTCCTTCCTCTAAAGATCAAAAATCTGTTCCATTTTACATTACCCTTTACAAGTTAACAAACAAAAGAGACAAACATTTTTTTTTAAAGGGAAAGGAGGAAAAATGTTACCGTTTTTAGGAAAGGAGATAAAAAGAAGTGAAAGTAAGATGGGTGTAATGATCAATGACATTGTGGTGGTGAAAAGTAAACAACAAGAAACCATGGTGATAGTAGAAAAAAATGTTGAAACAATGTACAAAAAAGTGACAAGTTGAAAGGGGAGGGCAGAAACTAAAAGCAATTTCAAGTAGAGCAACATGCAAGTTAGAGGAAAGATTTGAAATGAAAGAAATGGATGTCATTATAAAAGAAAAGAAAAAAGAACCAGCACCAAGCATGGATGGGTTAAATTATGGATACTGAATAGGGGAAAGGTATAAGGGAAAATATGTATTTATTTAAATACTGAATATT
The DNA here is from genome assembly GCF_019279795.1 of Protopterus annectens. NCBI lineage: Eukaryota > Metazoa > Chordata > Ceratodontiformes > Protopteridae > Protopterus > Protopterus annectens. Next base: position 524,242,535 of record NC_056729.1, read on the forward strand.
TAGAGGAGGGAACAGAAGATGAAAAGTTAAGTGCTGGAGTGCTTTTATATGGAAGAAAGATGACAAAAATATTAAAAATTGGAAGCCAATATGACAGGGAATGCTGATTATAAAATCTGTATTAAAATAATACAAAAAAGAAAGGGGGATTGATTTGGGAGAAGTTATAGGGAAAGGTAAGTATGCAGTAAATGGAAAACAAGTGAAGGAAATATTAGCAATAAAAAGTAATAAATGCGATTTTTAAGGGAGAATAAAGATGTAAGGTTAGTTGCATATGACATAGCAAAAACATTTCAGTTAGGCATGAGGCAATATGAGATATTTGGGAGGATTGTGGTTTTAGATAAAATAATAAAAGCATTAAAAAGTGTTTGATATTGTGCAAAGTTATGGTAAATGGTTATTTCAGAAAGAAAATAGCAATTATAAAAGTGGTGTCAGATGAGCATTTGTTTAATTGTGCTAGCAATGAATGTAATAATGCAACCATTTATTGCTGAAATGAAGAAATCAAAATAGAAAATAGAAAAATCTATGGTGTTACCTGTATATCTTTCATACTCAAATGGTTTAGTTATTTTAACCAAAAATATAATATGGATGAGGGAAATTATGACAAGGATTGAACCAAGGTTAAGTAAAGATGGAGTAAGATTAAGTATGTCAAAAAACAAAATGTTTGGTGAAAGAAAAAAATATAACCGGAATATATTTTATTAGAAATTAAATAAATATATTAGCAACTGGGTAGGATGGAAACAGAAAAATAACAGAACAATAGAAGAAATGTCTGGATGAAATAAAAAGTTTATTTAGCCAGTAGAGAACATTTTATTTGCTCTTTAGAAAGAAGGGATATATGTTAAATACGTATATATTGAGAAAGCTGGAATAGTTTATTTTATTTGACATTTGTTTGACATTTGATAACAGGGTTAGTCCCACTGGGCAAAAAGCCCTTTTTCAATGAAGTCCAGTGGAGAAAAGCTCCAAAATAATGCAAATAATACAAGCAATATAAAGAGTAATTGCTATGACAAAAATTGATAACAGTAAGTAAGTAGAAATAATACTATGGATACATAGTGCAAGGTACAAAAATAACGGAGGCAGCAAGCAAATGACAACCTGTTAAGCATTTTACAATATATAGGCGGTCACGGTGGTGCAGCAGTTAGCGTTGTCACCTCACAGCAAGAGGTTTTCCGGTTCAATCCTCGGCTGGGGTGCCTTCTGTGCGGAGTCTGCATGTCCTCCCTGTAGCCGCGTGGGTTTTCTCCAGGTGCTTTGGTTTCCTCCCACATCCCAAAGACATGCTGTAGGTGGATTGGACACTCTAAATTGGCCCTAGGTGTGAGTGTGTGCATGTGTGTGCCTTCCATGGAAGGTTGGGTGCCGGGCTGGCAAATCGACACTGTAAAACTCCACTATCAATCATGAGCGGACAGATGGTCCGCTGTGGTGATCCCTAACTAGGAAAAGCTGAAAAAAGAAGATGAAGATATATATATATATATATATATATATATATATATATATATATATATATATATATATATCATAACAGAGAGCAGTCAGTAATAGAAGAGAAAAAGAAAAACATAATAATTGAGGTCACAGAGTGGTTGAAACAATAGGAGTAGTAGGATCTTAAGACCTGTAATATATACAGGAGATATTAAAACCTTGTGTGAACAGGCATATTCAGGAAGCTCAGGGTGCAATGGAAAACTGTTAGCAAAGTATAAGGAAGCAGCAGAAGTTGGTAAGAGAAATAGTACACAAATTTGTAGAAGATGGAATTTATATTAGATCAGCTCATAGAGGGATGCTGTGTAGGAAGAGAAACTTAAGTTAAAGAGGGTCATTGCATGGGGTGGACCAAGATTTATAGAGGCTTTCTTTCAGAGTTATTTTAAAGAAGTTAGGGTTGTTGATAGATCTGACACTTAAAGGAAGCTTATTCTAGGCATTTGCTGCAGAGTAGCTGTAGAGGAGTTTACCAATATTTTTGTTGGGCTTATAGACATGCAGTAGATGCTGTTGAAAGTTATGGAGGGTATGATTAGGGGCATACGGTTGGATTATAGTAGAGACAGTTGGACAGGAAGAGGGTTCATGTAAGATACCGTGTGCCATGAGAAGCTAGGTATTAGAAGTTGATGATGAAATTCTAGCCACTGTAGTCTTTTTAGAGCAATGTAGTGCTGGGTATGATAAGGTAGGTTGGAGGCAAATTTTGTAATTTTATTATAATTTTATTATAGGTAAGTTCTAAGTTCTAGTACTTCTGCGGTGGTGCAGTGGTAGCATTGTTGCCTCACAGCAAGAGGTTTTCGCAATCGATTCTCGGCTTGGGTTGGGAGTGCCTTCTGTGTGGAGTCTGTATGTCCTCCCCGTGGTCGAGTGGGCATTCGAAAGACATGCGTTGAATGGGCGTGCCTTTGTTGAAGATTGGGTGTCGGGCTGGCAACTCGACACCATAAAGTCCAACTGCCAATCATTAGCGGACCGGAGTTCCGCTGTGGCGACCCCTAACTGGGAAAAACCGAAAGACAAACAACAACATTATAGGTAAGTTCTAGTTTAGACAAAAGGTTGGACTGAATATTTGTGAGTAGAGGGGCTGTATAGAATAGTGTGGGAAGTAGAAAAACTTGTGCTAGAGAGAGTCTTGAAGCATTTGAGAGGAATTCTTTATGTCTGTATAGCAAACCCAGCTTTTGGTGTGTCTTTTTAATGCAATGTTGAATATAGAGATCAAACTTAAGTAGATCATCAGTGATAACACCTAGAAGTTTAGTGTGAGGTTCAGTAGAGATGAGTGTGTAGTTCAGGGAGGAGATAGTAAAGCAAGATTTGTGGTGCTGGAGAGTTGTAGGTAGGAATAAGAGTAATTTGGTTTTCTTTGGGTTAAGTATCAGTTGGTTTGAAGTGAACCATCTTTTGACTGTGTGAAAGGACTCTTGGGTGAGGGTTTCAAGATGGGTGAAGCTTTCTGAGAGAGAGATGATAGCAGACTCATCAGCATACTGAATAGTGGTAGAAAGTGGACAAGAAGCATAGACGTCATTGATAAAGACATTAAAAAGTAGGGATCCCAGGATGGACCTTGTGGTACCCCTGTTTGAACAGGTAGGAAGGAAGAAATATTGGATTGCCATTTGACTTCCTGGAATCTATTGGAGAGGTAGCTGGAAAACCAGAATAGGGCAGAGTTAGAGAGGTTCAGTGAAGTTAGTTTGGATAAAAGTAGTCTATGAAAAACAGTATCGAAGGCTTTAAATTGGTCACAAAACAGGCAGGAGACTAACTTATTGTTGTCACAAGAAGTTGCAATAGTATTTATGAAGCAGTAGCAATACTGTGTTTTGGGTGAAAACAATGCTGTGTGGATGTGAGAAGATTTTCTTACAGAAGGTAATCAAGAAGCTGTTTGAGAACAGATTTTTCTAGAATATTTGACAGGGGAGATAAGATGGCAATTGGTCTAAAATTAGAAGGGTCGGTTGAGTTACCGCCTTTATGTAGGGGAATAATGTAGAATTTTTTCTCGATGTTAGACACGGTGGTTTCTTTAATGGATTGGTTTACTAAAATGGAGATGGAGAAAGCAATAGAATTGGCAGCAATTTTTAAGAATTGTGGGGGTAGATTGTCAAATGATGGAAAGCATGTTTTAAGTTTACTAAGAAGGGATATAATACAGGCTGTGGGGATAGGATTAAGGGAGAAAGGTGGAAGATGGAGTAGAGGTAGAGGATGAGGAATGGGTGATATTGTCATTCTTGGAAAAGTTGCGGACAGTATCAATGAAAAATGTGTTAAGGAAGGTAGCAGTATCCAAGGCAAATCTATTTGGGTAGGGATTGGGTGGGGATGGGCTACCAGGATGCAACAGTTTGTTAACAGAGTGCCACAGTTTTTGGGTGGTGGTGTGGAGGTTGTAGGGGAGGATATATATATATATATATATATATATATATATATATGTGTGTGTGTGTGTGTGTGTGTGTGTGCGTGTAGAGAAGCAAAAAATAAGAGTTAATGGTAAGCTGTGTTCCCAAAAAACAGTCAAATATCATGTAAAAACAACCAAAGGAAGCAACAGGCCATGGCTGTAGAAAAATAAAAGCAATTTATTCCACACAAGACAAAAGTGAGCACTTCCGTGGACTAAGCCACTTCATCAGACAATAAAAACAGAACAAACCCCCCATTTTATACAATTTCAGAACAACTCAATTGATAAAATCCCCATCTTTATTTAAAGGCACATAACATAAAAAATATTCTCAAGAGACTCACTGTGTCACCTGAAAAAAGCTTAAAGTCAAATTGCACTTAAAATAAAATTCATAGCATAGAGATGTACAAATAGGGACATATAAATATATAGGACTAAACATATGTAAGTATAACTACTTAAGCAAATCCCTGCCTAACAAAATAGGCTTAATATTTATTTTATCATTCAGTCCCTTCCCTGTACTAGCCCTAAGTCTCACAAGCCATTCAAGTTCTTTGGTCTCAATTCTCAGTTTCATATCTCCACCTCTGCCATTGTCTATGACTCTATCTAGGACCATGAAAACAAATCTATGCGTGTCTCCATGCCTCTCAATATGTCTTGCCAAAGCATTTGTTTCCACTAACCTCCCTATGTCATAACAATGCTCTCTCATTCTATCCCCAAGTCTCCTGGTGGTTATACCAACATAGAATGACATACAGGCCAGACAATGGGCCAAGTAGACAATGTTGACACTATTACAATTTGCTGAGAGTTTAAATTTCAACACTATTCATATCTGGAGGCTTGAAGTCTCCACTGGTGTCTGTATATACACAGAAATTACATCCATTGCAAGGGAGAGTACCACAGTCACTCACAGCACTTACCATAGACTCAGAACATCTAGATTAACAGCGAACCAGGATAAGTCTGAGGGTGAGCTCAATGAGCTTAGAACAAGGGTCCTACAGGGGGGCTACGCTGATAATCAGCTTCAAGGTATTCTAATAGAAGGTCTGGATAGTAGGAATAATGAGGGGAGACCTTATTGTTCTGATGTTGTATTGTCATCATCTATGGTAAGGGATACTGCTCAATGTATGAGGATGTCAATTACTTATTCTAGTAATGTCAAGGCACTACAGGAGATCTACTGCAGGAACTGGAATATTTTATGTGCCGATGATAAGGTTAAATGGTTAGTAAGGGAAACCCTGAAGTACAGTTTTAAAAATAAAAGAACTTGAAGAGAATATTAAGTGGACCTCGGTTACAACTGGGGGTGGGATTACTGTGGGATCCTTTACATCTATCTGAGTTACCAAAGGATATCCCTCTCAGGAGTGCAGCACCACCCTTATGCTGCACATCAGGGACAGTATTGGAAAATTAATCCAACTTCCTGTAATTTTGAAAGAAAAATTAATTAGTGCATTCAAAATGTTATGCTACACTTAATTTATGGGAGGTGACAATAAAGCTGAGTTATCTTGATTAAATTTTAAATTCTCTATGTAAAAAAGGTATGCGCATCTGTATGCATGAGTAAATATCTGAATGCAAGCCTATGCTCTGAAATTCTGGTTCTATATAAGTTTTCGAAGATTCACTTCAGCAAACCTGACTTCATTTACCCCAAACCACCGAGCTTCACATCGAAAAAAGATTTCACTAGGCAAAGAAAGCACTTGGCTAACACCACAATGGAACACACTGTAGTATGTCAAACCCACTCAAGTGGGGGCTGCACCCCTACAACCTCCCAACTATATATACCAACTCCGAGATTGTACTACAGTAGGCAAAAGGGCAAGGTTATGCTGATGACCAACTGCTTCCTTTCTCTACTTAAATCTTTCGTGGATGTGAATGTTTACAGAAGTGAAATTCAGGGGTTTGGAGTCAAGAAACTCAGGTTCTCTGAAGTAAATCTTCAACAACTGATATAGACCCAAAATTCCATCTGAGGCATGTCATTATCCTGTGTTTTATTCTCACTCTTCAATATCTGCCTATGCATGTGTACCACATTAGTCCATCTACCAAAGGGAAGCAAACAATGCGTAGTTGCTTAAAAGGTAGAAATTTACACATTACATTTCTAGAAAGTGCAATTAATTATGTGAGGCTATATCTCCCTAAAAGTATTAAGAAGTGAAAGATCATAATATGGAAAAGAATTAAAAAGTCTAGTCCAATTTAAATATCATTCAATATGTCTACTTGAGAATAAAAGAAAACATTTACAGAGTTGGTATTACACACCTAGTCTCTTTCTCTCTCTTTTTCTCTCATTTGTATACACATATACAAACACACACTCACACATACACAAACACACACACACTTGTTATAAAAAATATAATACACATATTGCATATATATATATATATATATATATATATATATATATATATATATATATATGAATATATGTGCGTGTGTGTGTGTGAGTGTGCGCGTGTGTGTGTGTGTGTGTGTGTGTGTGTGTGTGTGTGTGTGTGTGTGCGCATGTGCACATTTATATAGAAATATCCATATACATACTTTATTCATTCCCAGCACCATCACCATATCTGCCTCTTCTAATTAAGCAGTGAATTCCCAGCTAAGGGATTTCATGGCTTTGTTCTGAACATATTGTTCTGATTTAACTCTTCAGTCATTGGTCTGCCTCTAATTCCTTTCACCTGATTAGCTATAATCACTGAAGAAGTTTGCTTCCTTCAGTCACGCATGACTGCATACACCCTGCTAGTACATGACACACAGATTGTACACCATTGCATCCATGATGTATTAGGGCTGTTGCACCTGTTTACTTACACCTCTTTTATCTTTTTTCTATAGCATGCTTTTTAGATTTTGTCATCATATCATGTATATGAGCCTGTGGATTAAAATAAAATGTGCCAAAGCATCGACTTATTCTAAATCTGTTTTCCCATATATTTTTTCAGTAATGTGGTTAATCTCATGTTTTGTTTTAAATATTTCAAATTTCATAAAACCAAGTCCCAACAAAACAGGTATGGCAATTCAGCTGTAATAAAACATGCAATCTGCTTCTGCTTCCACAATTAAGAAGTCATATCCTAGATCTGACTTATTCCTGTTTTTTTTGTTTGTTTAAATTAACACTCCACATTTAATACTTAAACATATATTATGAAGCATAGTATAAACAATCAGTATGCAAAAATGCTCAGATCTTAAAAAGTTTTGAAAACAGAATTTAAAATGGCAGATAGCAATAATTGTGCACAATCGAATGGCAATGCTTTACTTGTTTTTAATCACCTTATTTGAAAAGGTATTTTCAGTGCTGTGGCTATCGCTGAGGTCTATCCTTGTTCTTCATGTTATTTCACTTGAATGGTTAGGTGTTTCTTTGTCTCCACAATTAGACAGGAACAGCAACTTCTGTATTTATTTTATTTTACATTTGTTGACTGGGATAGTCCGACTGGATACATGTCCATTTTCAGCGGAGGCCCGAGGAGAAAAGCTCCACAAAAAATAATAATAATAACAGTACAATAATATTCCAAGAGAGCAAAGGATTTAGATTCAGATGGTTTAACACAGTAGGAATACACAGGCATATGCTAAAGGTTAACAGAGCGAGAAAAAATATGTAATAGATCTATTCACAAATTTAGAGAACAGTAGGAAAATGCTACAGTATACAGAAAGGATAAACTCAGCAGGCATAGCTGTACATTATGACATGACACAACAGATGAGTGAAATATCTGCTTGCTGATAGCCTGATAGGTAGAGAAAGACTAAGTTTTTGGATTGGGTTAGTCAGGGTTTAGGCAGGGCAGAGCCAGTCAGTTTTAAAGTATATTTTGAGGCCTTTTTTAAATAGGGGAAGAGATGTTTCTTGGGTAAGAGTTGTGGAAAGAAGGTTCCAAATTTTACCAACTGAGTTAGCAAACAGGGAATTGCCTGCTGTATTGTTGGATTTTAGGGCTAGGACTGATAGTTTGTTGGACGAACAAAGTGGCCTAATAGCATTAAGTGGGCTGATAATGCTCTTGAGGGTTGGGTATTGTCAGGTTGGTTGAGTACTTTGGCTGATAATGCTCTTGAGGGTTGGGGTATTGTCAGGTTGGTTGAGTACTTTGGCTGATAATGCTCTTGAGGGTTGGGGTATTGTCAGGTTGGTTGAGTACTTTGGCTGATAATGTTCTTGAGGGTTGGGGTATTGTCAGGTTGGTTGAGTACTTTGGCTGATAATGCTCTTGAGGGTTGGGGTATTGTCAGGATGGTTGAGTACTTTGGCTGATAATGCTCTTGAGCGTTTGAGTATTGTCAGGTTGGTTGAGTACTTTGTGTGCTACTGTAAGCTGGTTGAGCTTTAAAAGGGAAGGAAATTCCAGCCAATCGAGTTGAGTTAGGTTGTTGTAATGGTGAGTCCCGTATGCCATACATATGGCAAATCTAGCTATGTGGTAGTAACAGGAAGATAGTTTGCTGAGGTTAGCTTTAGAGAGATTTGTAAATACTGGTGAGGCATAGAGGAGAGTGGAAAGAAGATGGGTTCGAACAATAGCAAGCCTAGCAAAAGGAGTGAGGAAAGGTTTGACTTTGAAGAGGGATCCTAGTTTTTTGTTAATGGACTTAGTGTTGTAAATATGCACATCAAATTTGAGGTTAGTATCTATTATTACCCCTCGGAGCTTAGTTTGGTTGTCTGGGGATATGATTGTGCCATTGTTATACTTAATAGTGAAGAATGGATGAGTGGATTGAGGGGTAGGTGAGAAAAGCAGCAGCTTGGTTTTGTTGGGATTCAGGAGAAGTTGTCAATTAGTTAGCCAGTTTTCAATATTGCTAAAGGTATTCTGGGTTAGGGATAGCAGCGTTGTTTGTGAAGTAGAAGAGCAAATCAAGGTAGAATCATCGGCATATTGGATACAGTGAGCATTTGGGATAGTGGTGTGAAGGTCATTTATGAAGATAGAGAAGAGGAGGGGACCTAGTATAGAGCTCTGAGGGACTCCTAAGGTGACCAGGAGATGAGATGACAGCTTGTCCTGCCATAAGACAGCCTGCTGTTTACCACTTAGATAGGACTGAAACCATTGTAGTGAGTGGTGGTCCAGGAAGACAGCTTTCAGGGTACTGAGCAGAAGCTGATGGTTGACCATATCAAAGGCCTTAGAGAGGTCCAGAAAGAGTGCAGATGATAGTTTATTGTTGTTTCAATTAAGATTGATGACAGTGGTGAAAGATAAGAGAGCTGATGTGGTACTATGGTGTGGTCTGAAACCATGCTGGGAGTCTGTGAGAAGTTTATTATGGTTAAGGTATTGCATTAGTTGTATGTGGACAAACTTTTCTAATAATCTTACTAGAGGTGAGAGTATGGCTATGGCCATAAAGTTGGACAATTCTGTGGAACTACCTCCTTTATGTAGGGGAATTACATGTGATATTTTCCATATTAATGGAATGGTTGCCTGAGAGATGGATCTATTAATGAGGGTAGAGACTGGGAGAGTGATTGTCTCTGCAGCTAATTGCAGGTACTCAGCTGGGAGGTGTATTGGTTTCTTTTTGGCAGATGTAGCACAGATTGGTGAAGCTGGAATCTTTGGAATCAATCTTAACTGTTGTAGGATGATTGTGGTAAAAGAGCAGTCCTTCTGATGATGATAAAAGTACAACAAAGATCCTGTACTTCCACACAATGTGATCTTCTATCACAAAGATGTACATACATTTGATTCAGAACCAGAACAGGGCTATGCACAGATGTGTCCTTGTGCTCACCTATGTACAGATGCTTGCATACTTCTATCATGAAATAAAAAGAAATTACACAACATTGCCACATAGCTGGTAGTCTACTTAACACCGAAAATGTGATAAGAGACCTTGGGACACAGGTGGACAGTAGTCTCTCCTTTGATAATCACATCGCCACAGTGGTCAGGAAATCCTTCTACATGGCTCACCTCATCACAAAAGGTTTCTCATCCAGAAAAAAAGAGGTCATTGTTCCCCTCTACTCATCACTCATTAGACCCATTATAGAGTACAATGCCCCTTTTGGTATGTACCTCACAAGACATCTACAACAACTGGAACGGCCACAGAAATACCTCACAATGAGGATTACTGGCCTCAAACAGATGCCCTATGCAGACCGTCTCAAAAAACTCCAGCTTTACTCCGTCGCATATCGCCTACTAAGAGGTGATCTCTGCCTAACATACAAAGCTATGTCAAACCCAGAGCTGTTGGGCATGCTCCACTTAAAGAAATCCCAATCCCGCCGAGCTACATGCTCTAAGGACCTAAACCTAGTCACCACAATAAACAGAGCATGCTGGAGGGATAGATTCTTGTCCCAGAGACTTCCCATACTCTGGAACAGACTACCTATCTATATCAAACAGAGCTCCTCATTAGCACTCTTCAAGAAAAATCTTGATGATTGGATGGGAGATAGAAAATTCACACCGGAGATCACTTCTGTGGCTCTGCTCAACAGGGGCACAGGAAAATAATTTTCTTGGATGGCGAAAGCCAGGGTACATTTTTGGCTAGGCTTATATAGGCCCCAGGGCCGATAGCCAGTACCTACCTATGAACCTATGAACCTATTGTAATTAAACTCATTACTCAAATAAACACCAAATCTCAATTCTACACCATTTAAATAACAGACCCTGTCCAGGTTCTTGTAACAGGTATAAGTTAAGAAGGTGTTGTTTCTGTAAAAACCACACATGCTTTATAAAGGTATGTAAATGGTTACAGAAGAATAATGTATGCTGATCCCAGTATTTTGTCAAATGCTGTTAAATATTGGGAAAGCCTGTTTAGCTTGATAGTTATCAACTAACTCTACATTACTGTGACATTTATTTCATATCCTCAACCTTGCTATATCTATATTTTGTATGTCTGTGTTTTCTTTACATGAAGTAATTAAATCAAACTATGGAAAAGACTATCAGTGAGAAAATAAGCCACTGTCCTGCTGCAGCATCCAATTGTAGTTACTGCATGTTACTAATATTAGCAATGGTTAAAGTATGCTTAACTGAAACGTGAGTAAGTGACAGAGCATTTCCACAAAAGGTACTAACTTACCTGGTCATAGTGTAGCTTGCCACTTGTATCACTCAAAGTGTAATTGCTACATTTTTTAGATATTCAAAGAAAAAGTCCATCACTTAAACTGTTCTTGGTTAGGTATACCATATTTAGAGGATTATAAGTGGGTCTCCAAATGTAACCATGGTATTATGTGTTCAAGAGAAGGATGCCAAGATATTTACCTTGAGAGTGAAATCAAGTAGTGAATCTTAGCATCCAAGTTGAGAACATGTAATAATACTTTATGATCAGAGATCCAGTCATAATTCTTCATACTTCATAGAGCTTCATCTACTATTGTGCACCTTTGTCAGTATCACTGATCAAGCAGCTCTATCAGTATCACTAATTGTACACCTCTATCAGTATCACTGATTATGTAACTTGTCAGTATCACTGATTGTCCACCTCTATCAAGATCACTGATCATGCAACTCTATCAGTATCACTGATCAAGCAGCTCTATCAGTATCAGTATCACTAATTGTACACTAATTGTACAATCAGTATCACTGATTATGTAACTTATCAGTATCACTGATTGTGTACCTCTAGATCGTGCAACTCTATCAGTATCACTGATCAAGCAGCTCTGTCAGTATCACTAATTGTACACCTCTAACAGCATCACTGATTATGTAACTTGTCAGTATCACTGATTGTCCACCTCTATCAAGATCACTGATCATGCAACTCTATCAGTATCACTGATCAAGCAGCTCTATCAGTATCAGTATCACTAATTGTACACTAATTGTACAATCAGTATCACTGATTATGTAACTTGTTAGTATCACTGATCGTGCACTTCTATCAAGAACACTGATCATGCAACTCTATCAGTATCACTGATCAAGCAGCTCTATCAATATCACTAATTGTACACCTCTATCAGTATCACTGATTATGTAACTTGTCAGTATCACTGATCGTGCACCTCTATCAAGAACACTGATCATGTACCTCTATCAGTATCACTGACCATGCACCTCTGTCAGTATCACTGTTCTTGCACCTTTATCAGTATCACTGCTCGTACAACTTTAGCAGTATCACTGATAGGGCACCTCCATCAGTGCGCAGCATTCTTCTACTACCTGTCTTAACACCATCCAATAAGTATTCCCATGCTGTGAGATCAATTCTCAACACAGATGCAGTGCTGTATGAATGATCTTCCAAGTCTCAGTGTTCTGTCCCTCACATATTGGCATAATGTGGCCAGATGTAGTCCTCCTTTTTTTCCTTTATGCTATATACTACAAAGCAAAGCCATGTTATTGTTATTATTTATGTATTTATCCTTTGTGGTTTGGTTTATTCCTACTAGGCTAGTTTTCTATTTTCAGAGGAGAATCAGACATATCTTATTTGCAAATCAGAATGCAAAATATCAGCTCCTTGTATCCTTGCTTATTTGTTGAAATTACAGTTGTTGCTCATCAGTAGGAAAGGTAATTATGTGTGCAGCACAACAAAGTGCATGCTGTTTTCCTTCCGTTGTTAGCACTATGTTCTACATAATCACTAATGCCATGTTCAGGCATAGCTGCCTGGCGACAATTGATGTCTAAAGACGTACTACAATCTACCTGAAATTTCCAAACTTTAAACACTTTATAATCATGGTGACACATATTAAGTCTTCATCCTATGCCTCTACATGGGTCTGTATCACTTCTGTGAAGTGGCAGTTCAGTGAACGGCATTTCATCGGAAATGTCGTTCATCAAAATCCGCTCTTGTGGAGGGCTGTTCCCCCCACACCTCCTGCTAATTTTATATACCAACTCCGAGATCACATTACAGTGGGGAAAGGGAAAATTTCCTGATCTTCCCTGTACTATGATCTCAATATGAACAGTTCAACGAACAGCATGTTTGATGTAAGTGAACTGAAAATGCCGTTCACTGAACTGAATTTTTGATGAACTGATATAGAACCCCCACTACATGTTATGTAGCGTTAATGCATCTGTTAATTAGAATCCTGCAAATATTCATAATGCCATCGTTGTGAAATAGTTCCATACATGCATAACAATAGTTCAGCTTCCTTGATAACAGGTCCTATTTCACTACATACATCCAAACATTTGTCCAAGAAACACCCTTCTTATGTCCATGGTTCTGCTGCATACTAAAAATGCCCCAGACAAATTGTCCCTCTTCATTATATGCCACATGGCCTGTGTTTATGTGTGTGTGTGTGTGTGTGTGTGTGTGTGTGTGTGTGTGTGTGTGTGTGTGTGTGTGTGTGTGTGTGTGTGTGTGTGTGTGTGTGTGTGTGTGTGAAAGAGATTCTACAAGCCAACAAGCAGCCACCAAGATTCCAACAATGGACATCATCTTGGTATATTAATAGGATTACACCAATACTTTCTCTGTCTATAATGTGTAGGCCTAAATGTCAATAACAATCACATTATATGCCAATATGTTCTGCTCATGTTGATTACTTCTGTGTGCTACAACTGAATGCATATTATTACCACCTGTGGTATTCACACATCAGCTGTGAATCTGAGTGGTACAGCATTACCATAACATATATTAGCAATGTCACATAAAATATTCTGGCCTTATCTTGGCAGGTATATAGCCCTGTATACAGACCTGCAAGCATGTAATTCTATCCTAACATTCTAACCATAATGTACATGACATATTCATGTATAATGAAAAATACTTATTATCTGCAATGGTAGAGTACACACACAGACACACACACACACACACACACACACACACACACACACACACACACACACACCAAATTGTACTACATTCTTGTACAGCCATTGCTACAGGTATACTTATTCCTAGTTGTTATCATTGCATTCCTTTTCAACAGTATGTAATTATAATTTATAGAAAGAACTATGCTGTGGGAAAAAGGGTTGCTATTTCTTGATAATGGACTGTGTGCTCTGTAGACTTAGTCCTGAGTGAAACGGTGTGGTAGTGTTCAAGTAAATATTTATGTCCCTTGTAGATTACTTCAGAGCTCATGTTAAAGGAAAGCCAGTTACATATACCTTTATGTATATTTGTGGCTTGTTGAGGGGGAGTATGTGGAAGCTTAATAAAGTGAAAGATGTATTGGGTTCAATAGAGACAGTTATTGGGACTGTATCTTTGATTTTATCTTGAGGACATTGCTTTTCAAATATGACGCAGTGTAATGAGTAAGACCAGCATTGTCTCCTGCTTTTCTGAGAATGGCCTTGTCTGGAGATGTTGTAACCATTGTTGTTAATTCCTCATTGCTTAGGTGACCCTTAAGCCATATCTTTTTTGTAACTGCAATATAAGGAGCATGTGACCTATAGCAGCATGCAGTTGTATTTTGTTATAGACACTTCTTATGTTCAAGTTAATAATTTTGAGTCTTCCAGTTTTTGCCAATGGTTTGTCATCATGTCTAGTTAAATTCTGTTATATTTTCATCATTATTTGTTTTTACTGAGTTACAAAGTACAATAGTACAAGAAGGTTTGACATGGATATTGCCTATTGTAATGAAAATGCCACAGTTGTATAATGAACTGCCAGTGTTTGTACTGGATAATTAGATATATAGACTTGCCTCTTCCTCTTAATAAATTTATGGAGTTTCACTATTTATTTTATTAATATTTTATATTTATAAATATCTGGATATTTATGGTAGAAATTCAGCAGAAGCACTCACTTAACTGACAACAGATGGCTGCCAGAGTGTAGAGCTCTGCTGTAGCTGTGTTGTTTCTATTCATTTATTTGGTGTGTGTTTTTATACTGCCAAAGCCGCATGTCACTTGTGCTTGTGAACATATTTGCAGGTATGGGCAGATTGCTGCTTTGACTGATTTCAATGGAACTGGTGCTAGTTTGGTGGTTGTTGTTGTTTGTCTTTCGACTTTTCCCAGTTATGGGTCACCACAGTGGAACTCTGGTCTGCTAATGACTGGCAGTAAATTTTTACGGTGCCGAGTTGCCAGCTTGATGCCCAACCTTCAACGAAGGCACGCCCATTCAAGCATGTCTTTCGGAACACCACTCGACCGCGGGGAGGACATGCAGACTCCACCCAGAAGGCCCTCCCCTCACTCCAGCTGAGAATCAAATGGGAGAACCTCTTGCTGTGAGGCAACAATGCTACCGCTACACCACCGCGGATTTGGTGCTAGTTTGGTGGTCTGAACCTGAATTTCAGGTGAAAGTAAAAGAAAGAGATGAACAGTTGATAGTATCTATTTTGAAAACATCAGTGATTAGTCCTTTTTTAGCACCAGCTTGACTCTGGACTTTATAACTGGGAATGCTGAAACTTAGAGGTGCACTATTATGTTATATTTGCCTGGGGTGTATTGGCAATTAGTTTGGTCCATTAGCACAGACTTGAATCTGGGCTTTCAAAGTTTGAAGGAAAATTGAAAATGTCATTGGGGCAGTTTGTATTTATGTTCTGTGTTGTGGAAGATATGAAGAGCAAAATGTCCAATATTTTATTACAGGTGACTGTATTTATAACTCTGAAATATAACTGATTTTATCAGTTGATTTAGTGGCTTTGTTTTAGCAGTTTTACACTGTCTGTTCAAATTATTGATATCTAACACTGACTGGCTGTTTTCAGCTGTTAAATAATCATTTAATTTTATAACGGGATTTTGCTTTTCATTTGCTTTGTTTTGGTATTGCTGACTCCGAGTACTTTTACATTAATTTATGTCACTTTACTGTTACATTCTTATGCTGTATGGATTACTTATTTATACTCTGTTCAATGTGCTGTTTTTTGAAGTGTCTTGGTTAAAAGCAATATAATAAACCTGAAGTCAAAGTTAAATATGATGCATTTATACTGGTGAGAATTCCATACTGATGTTATGTTATATCTCATATTTTCTTATTGAATAGTTATGTGCCTTCTGGCTGTGGATGTGGCTAGACAGGCTCTCTCGGACAGGCTCACTAATGTATACAATCCATTCACAAGTTCATAGCTTGATAGTAAGTATTAGGTTTGCTGCCCTTGTGGGCCATTTTAAACCTAGCCAGTTTTTCTTTTCTGCTTGAATTAACCTAGTCTATTTGGTGTTAGCTTGTCCTTACTCCTCCCATGGTCAATAATTGCATATTATCCCTAGTGAAAATAACTGGGATAATGTCATAGATAATTTGAAGGCACCCATGCTAATGCTAAAGCATTTAGAATATGTCTTTGTCCATTTATAGCATGGGGGCAGTCCTAGAGTAAATTACCTCCTATCTGTACATAGCTCGAAGTTGTGCTTCAGTATGGACTTGTGTCCTTTTAGTAAAGTATCTCTCTCTGGGCATTCCAGTTTTTACATGTGACTGGCCAGATTTGTGCAAAAAGCAGCATTATATTCAATGATTGGCCTAATGAGGGTTGAGTAAATGGGGGGTGGGGGGGCAAAGCCATCTTTAGATCTAGACACAATTCCCATGATCATAAGCTGTGTGATATAGAATGGCTTTCTTATATCAGTGGACACATGTTGGCCAAAAGTTAGGTCACTCTCTATGAGAGTTCCAAAATCATGAGCAACAGGGTCATCTCTCAGTAGTGTATTGTCAATGTGCTAGTGATAGTTCCCCAGGGTAGATGACTTCCTAAAGGATAAATTAATGAATTTGTTAGCACTTAGTTACAGTCCATGATTCTGGTATCAGTTATTTATTTGGGACAAACCTTTCTGCAGGATGTCTAAGTTATTTGGGGATTCAAGGAGTGCTCCTAGTTTGTAGTCATCTACAAACTTAGTCAGATAGAATCCTTTGGCAATGGATTTAACTTCAGGAAAGTAGATGCCAAACAGGAGAGGTCCCAGCACTGAACACTGAGGGACTTCACTGGTGACCTGTCTCATTGTGGAGGCAGCCTCACCTTTTTTCATCTCTTGCATCCTTATCTGTGAGCAAGTTGGCAATCCAGCAGGTGGTGTAGAGGTTTATTTCCATTTTATTTAGCATTTCTACTATGGGTGGGAGAGTATGTCAAAAGCCTTGGACAGGTCGAGGTTTGTTGTATGCACCATTTCATTCATTCATTGCTTTGTTGACCTTTACAAAAAAATTCCATCATACTGAATAAGTGTGACCTGCCCTTGATTAATTCAAACTAAGATGGGCCCAGTGTTTGGAGCTTTTCTATGCCCTTATTGATTGGATCCATGGCTTTTCATGCAAGGCTGGTCAGAATTATGGTTCTGCAATTGCCTGGCTCTGTTTAAGGTCCTCCTTATGAAGGAGAATGACTGCAGCTGTTCTCCATTCATTTCGTATGGAGGCTAAGGTTGAAGACTGTTGTTGAGGGTGGGTGACTAAATTGTGCTTCATGCTATTTAAGAAGCTTCCAGGGATATAGTCAGGACCCATCAGTGCAGTATTTTTAGCTTTTGGTAGCTTGGTCTTTTGTGATAGCTAGAACTGCATCATTTTCAGGTGTATATACCTTGCAGGGTAGATGGAGGCAGGGGGAGAGGGGAAAAGTTTAAGCTGAATTCATAAGCCAATAGATTTGCTTTATCTTCAGCCTCACTATAGGTAAAATCATTCACAATCAGTTCAGAGCATTGCTGCACTGTGCCTCTAAGATTATGAACATAATTAAAAAAGGCTTTGTGATTGTCTTTGGCTTGAGTAGTTATTTTAGCCTCATACATAGCTTTGATAGATTTTATTAAGTTCCTCAGTTGTTTATTTCAGTGATGAGAGATCTATCATTGTGGGAATACTTTTCTCACTTTAGGTCAATATTATCTTCTTTTTATATTATATATAATTTTATATTATTTTATTCTATATTATATTCTTCCATCTAAATATCTAGAAATTGCATCAAAGGCCATCGCCTACCCTGTCTCCCTACTTATTAACAGATCTATCACCCTGCATACTATTCCTTCATTATGGAAAACCTCACATGTCATCCCCCTCCACAAGGGAGGTCCATCTACTGACCTCTCCAGCTACTGTCCCATTGCAATCCTATCACCTCTCTCAAAAATTCTAGAAAAATGTATCCACCACCAACTCCTTACCCACCTGCTAACCAACAACCTTCTAACTAAAACCCAACATGGATTCAGACCTTCCCATAGCACCAACACTGCCCTAATTAACTTTTCCAATACCATAAACTCACACAGGAACCAAGGAAAGCTGGTCTCTGCCACCTTCTTAGACCTATCCAAGGCATTTGATACAGTTTTCCATAACAACCTCCTCACCTGTCTAGCAGAACTCAACCTTGATGACCCCACTCTACAATGATTTAACAGTTACCTAAACAACCGGTCACAATTTATCAAATGGGGCAACTCCCTATCCCCCCACTCCCTGTCACAACTGGTGTCCCACAAGGTCCAATCCTTGGCCCCCTTCTCTTCAACATATTTACAAATAATCTCCACTTAGCTACCATTAAAGCCAACATTGTGCAGTATGCAGATGATACTACCCTAATCTGCTCAGCAACAAACATCCAATTACTTCAAAGTAAAGTCCAAGAATCCTTCACTGAGGTAGAGAACTGGCTAAACAACTACCAACTAATATTAACCCCTCCAAAAAATACAGCTAATACTATTCCACCCAACCAAACACTGCAATGCCACCTTTACCATCATGTCTACCAATGGCACCCTCATCGCTCCAGTAACTGAGGCTGATCTCTTAGGCATCACTGTTGATCATTAACTTAAATACAAGCACATATCCCAAACTATCTCTAAAGTCCATAAAAAAACTAGGTTGCCTATATCATTGCAAACTATTCCTAACCCCTGAGACTAGAACAACAATAGCCAGAATTCATCTCTTATCAACACTACTTTATGCCTCTCCAGTTCTCACCAATATTAACAAAACCAACCTGAACAAACTCTCTACATGCTATAATAAAATAGCTAGGTTCACTGCCAATAATATATCACATTCCCACCATTGCCTATCCCTAACTAAACTGCACTGGTTAGAATTTCCAAACCTCCTACTCTACCACAAACTGATCATAGCCCATCAAATTCTCTTCCATCCAGGGAAGTGCCCTGACCTTGCTGACATGCTAAACTTTCACAACCCTAAAAGGGAGCTAAATTCATGTATCAAAAACCTGACTGAAGTTAATACATGCAATAACAGTTCTGGGGAGGCCTTATTCTCCCATGATGTTGCCAAAGCATGGAACACCCTCCCACCTGAACTCAGGCTACAAAGTCACACAGGCACCTTCAAAGGCCTTCTTAAATTACACCTCAATACTAACCCTCTCTGCAACTGCAAAGACCCCCCTTGAAGACCCACTTTTTCATATGTAAGTGACGCGTTGAAGCCTTTAATGCATGCACTATACTCTCACCTGAAATGTACTTTTTGTATATATTGTAAATAATGGTACTACTCCTGAGTATCTTATTGTTCTACATAATTGTTTTTGTACTTCATTGTATCTCTTATCTTGTATGCCAGTTTTATTGTTATCTAAAGCATGTATGTACACTGTTATTTCTTTGGAGCTTTTCTCCCCAGGACTCCACTGAAAAGGACACATGATGTCCAGTTGGACTTATCCTGGTAAAATAAATGTTAAATAAGTAAATAAAATAAAATTAAAGCTTGCCAGTATTTTGGTATCGCCCTATGGGTTTGTTGCTAGGTTTCCCTGCACTTGTTCCTTGAAGGTACAGTAGCATTTACAGGCAGAAGAAATTAAAATAAATTAAAAAATAAAATAGTTCTATACCAATCTCATTTTGTTTTTAATCTATTTAGTAAATGATGACATCATCAGCCAAATGGTCCATCGATACATCTAACTGTAGGTGGTATGGCAATGCCTTATACAGTACCTGGTGGGTGAGTCCTTGCAGCCAAGCTATGGAAAAGAACAAGTAAATGCAATAGAATCCATGCCTCAGGAATCCATCAGGAGCTGGACTACACTGGTCAGATATTGACTTTCATGTTACTTTAATGCATATCAGATAAATAACCTTTCAGGTATAAATAGCTCTGCAAGGAACTGCTGTGAAATGTTATACACCTGAATGAACTAAAGCAGAGAAAACACTAATCATGGCAACAACTGTATTTCATATCCAAAGTTTGAAGCAAGTGACATTCAGTATGAATCAATGATAATGCAGGGGTATAAATGCAACTTTTCTGAACGAGTGCAAGTATTTTTCTGAGTTGAAATGTTTTATTTTATTTATGCCACAGAAATAAAATAAAGTAAATGAATAAAGTATTGCAATACTTGCACATTTTGGTAGGAGTTCTGTGTATTGTAATGCACAGTAAAGTTATAGTGATAAGAGTAGTGATAAAGTATTAGCAGTTACAGCTTTGGATGCTAGAGATGGCTGTATATATAGAAGTTTCAATGTATAACTGCACAAATATGGTAATTTAACAAAAGGGATCACTTCCACACATGATCAGACTTTAATTTATGAGAACAAGCACACATCTACTCCATCACTGCCTAACCTGTTAGCTGAGGGAATTTGATTAGCTAGCAATAAGGGATAACAGGATATCTGTGGTGTTTAATTACATGCTTATTAAGAATAGAATTACCAGATTAACACCTTCCAAGCTGCTGTTCCTACATTTCGGCAATAACAAAGAACTGTACAGTTTTGTAAGTTGTTTCTAACATTAATTGCAAGAACCTGATTGTAAAAAAAAAAAAAAGGAGAGAGATTTTCTATTATAATTAAGGGTTAAAAGGTTTAGGACAGACTTCTGTTTAAACCATCTGGATAAACCATTAGGGAAATCAATGCACTAATTCATACATGACAAAATAAATCCTGCTTTGAGGACATTTGTTTCAATATACTGCAAAACAGAAATGATGTACATTTAGAATGAAGGAAAATGATCTAAAATCTTTCTACTATCTGATCATGGTTTATGGCAACCTCTTTCTTTTTTTCTCCATTTGAGTGAAATGGGCTCTTGAAATGTTAATTTCTATTTGTAGTGTAACGTCTCTTTTATGTCTGATTCTCAGAAACACTTTCCACATATTAAATCACATCAGAGAAGCAAAAAAATTCCTGCTGAGTCTATAGTGAGTGCTATATATACATCTAGTTTAGCAGTATTTATTTGTTAAACAAGGAAGAGCACTGACACAGCTGGACATTTTTTAGACCCGACCCAGGGGCACAGTATGGTTAAGTTGCTTGCTCATAACACAGTTAATCAAATGAAGGCTAAGGGAATCAAACCTTGTACCAAAAGGAAGCAGTTTATTAACAGATCTTGGTCTTAGTTCCGTGCTCTATCTGCCAGACAATTGTTATTCCTTAGCTTCATTAGATTTATTGACATATATTGTTTCTATGTAGTTCTATTTAGAAATGTTATAAAGCAAGCTTCTTAATTTTGTACCTCCACTTCATAATTTATAATACTCAAATTGCTGGTGTTTTTCTGAAGCTCATTCTTTCTTAAGAAAATGTCCTTACATAAAATGCATTTTTCCTCTTTGATTTTGGAGGAATCAGATAGCTGCAGTTTCTTTAACAGCATGTTTATCTTACTTCAGAACGTTTTTTTACAGTAGTATGTCTTAATTTCTGTTATATGACTGGGAAGAGAGAGAGGGAAATCCTGTCTGCAGTACTAAGGATCTC
>NC_056729.1:524266835-524346835 GCF_019279795.1 Protopterus annectens
CTCCTCCCTTCCTTACTGTATTTTTTTCTCCATCTTTCCATGTTGTCTTCCTTACCATAATATTACTATTTTGGTGTTTATTTCCACTTTCTGACCATCCCACTATATCATAGTCAGTCAGCAGATCTCAATCCAAATGTATTATTTAATGCATCAATGTCTAATATGTCCTTATCATACTTTCTCCTTTGGATTGCAAAGCATCTCTCACCTGTTATGACTACATCTTTTCATCCCTCCATCTTGTTTGCATCACACACTTAATAATAAATCTTTAACCACCAAACTATAAATCACTTAACCAACAGATTTCTTGAAAACCCTATCAATGTTTCCAATTGATTCTAAAACCCTCCACATGAGTTTTGGTCCCCCTTGTCCTTTTATTCATTTTGACCTCCTAAAATATGTATGGCTGCCTCATATTGCCAAAAAGCTGTCATTATTGCCAATTCCACAGAATATGATTGTAACCTAACCTAGATAAATGATTCCACAATGAATCCCATAAACTTATGGAATAGGGACAGTACCAAAGAATAAGTAGCAAGTCAGCATTAACTGCTGTACAGGCATTGCAGATTGGCAATTTGGGAATAAATTAAGCTAATTTGATTAGAGGTAGATATTCATTATAGTTTATCATAAACTGCATTCTTAAAGGGTATAAAAGTGATGTTTAACTGCAAAGCTTTGCTTAGTTTATTTTTGTATAATAACTGCTTTTCTAGATCTTTCCTAAACAGCCAGAATTCTTTAACTGTAAAGTTTTTAATAATTTTATAGAATTTAGATACTGCTTGTTTTGAGGAAGAATAATGTTTGTAAACAATTGTAATTTATGTGTATTATCAAAGTTAAATTTGTATTTTGTTAAAAAAAATCTTTTATTTGCCCCAAATTTGTTAAATACCCTTTAGCTGAACCTACATATTTTCTTATATCTTCCAGAGAGTTGGAATTACAGTTTAGTAACACCCAGGATAGTGTTGCCTTATAACAGGTAGTAGCTAAATCGAAGAGCTTCAACAGTCTATGGAATGATGAAACTGGTCTATTAAAATTTTTTAACTAAAAATTAAAATCAGGATTGGGTAAAAAAGAAAAAGCTAGTTTATTAAGTTTGCATTTTTGGAGGTAATTGTTCTGGATTGTAACATATAATCTTTGCCATTTATTTGAAGTTTAATTAAATCTTATTATCTTAAGCTAATTGCGTTTACTATTAAGTAATATAGTAAAACATCTAGGAAAGCTAAACCTCCATATATTTTAAGAGCTATAAGTTTTGCATAACGTATCTTCATGGATTTGAGGTACCATATGAATTTGATTAAGTGTAAGCTAATCCTTTTAAATGGATAACTTGGTATTGCTTTGAAGGAAGAGGATATATAAAAGAATAACCTGGGAAACATGGTCATTTTTATTATTGCCATTTTTGAGAGAAGGAAAAAATGATTGAACTCCATCTGGTAATTTTATTTTCTATTGTTTTCTAGGTTGCTTTTAAATTAGCTTGAAAGTTTAACCTAACATTCTGATGACATTCCTAAGTATTAAAGAGAGGTACTTATAGTAGTACCATTTGAATTGAAAATACCTACTTAATTTTAATCTAGAGATAAAATAAATACTTTAGTTTTATGTAAAGTAAGTTGATATTTGAAAACTACTTTAAATATGTTTATTGAATTTAGGATTTTTGGTAAGTTAGAGTTTTGAATGGTTAAATAAATATTAATGTCTCTTGCAAAGAATGTTATAGAAATCTTTATACTTAAAATTAATGGGAATTTATAGTAAGATACAGAAAGAAAGGTTCAATATGTAAGTTAAATTAGCATTTAGTTATGTATTTATTTATTTATCTACTTATTTATTTACTTGTTTTTATACTTAATGATACAAATATTTATATTTATATTTATATTTATATTTATATTTATATTTATATTTATATTTAGTAATAAGTATGAGAATAAATAAAAAAAAAAATTTTAGAAATTTTTTAGAAATAAGTATTTTAGAATATTTTAACAATGGTTAATAAATATTTATAGGTTTTAAGAATGTTTATATACATATGTTATGTCTGTTTATATGTTGTAAAAGATCTAATGAATAAGTGGTTAAATATGATTCATATAATATATATATCTTTAGATGCAATATAAATATAACCCATATAATCTTATCAATTTTGTGTGCACTTTAACTAATGTACTTCAGTGGTTCTAAGTGTGTTTTAAAAAATGTGTTTTAAAATGTGTTTCAAAATGTGTTTCTAAAATGGGTTTACTAACTCCTTCAGTGAATCAGTGCTTAGTGCAAAATTTTAAAAAAAGATTTAGACAATTAATTAATTTCAACTAATTGATGAATTAAGCACTAATTGATAAAGTAGTTATAATTGACTAGGTATATATACCTTTGGTAAACTGTAGTTGTATGTGAAGATCTGAAGAAGTGCACTTTGGTGCGTGAAAGCGCTTGTCTGTCTGTCCTAATAAAGAAGTTCGTATATGGATTACTGAAGACTTGTTCATTTTTCTCTGGGTGTTGAATCCTGCAGTGTATTTTGCTACTTTTGTTCCTTCGTTTGACTGGAGGATTCCATTGGGACTTTCTGGTATCTTCATTTATTTTTCTTCCATATTACTTTACCGGAGGTTCCACACCATGGAGAGTATACCAATAGAACTCGACTACAACCCGGTGACAAGGGATAATCAGCGTGCCTTGGAAAATCTCGTTTTCCAACGAGATAATCCCTTACTATCCTTGGATTTACAGGTACCTACTGAAGTGTCATCATCTTCTAATGATACTGACAATCTGGCTGAATTTAATACATTACTAAAGCAGCTTGAGAATGATATGTATAAACTGCAACAGTATTCCTGGCATCGTAAACATTTAGAGTCTTGCATACACTTCAAGGTAATACCGAGAGGTATGCGAGTGCTATGTATGCCGACATATGGCGAACAACATCCCACTTTACTTAAAAAGTGGCAAGATCTGAACATAAACATTGGCTTTAGCTACATTAACTTGTTACTTGAGTATTTTTTACCAATAGAATTGGAACTACAGAAAAAAGTGGAGACACTTAGAAAAGATCTTTATGAGCGCTTTACCTCTAATTTTCATATGAGGAAATTAGATAGTGTTCACTCTCAAATAAATATCTACAGTGAAAAACTAAAATTGATCAAGCAACGGAAATTGTGTAGGGACCATAATGACTTCTATTTAGGTAATATCTTTGTTTGGCCAAGAACACAATATGGTATACATTCAGATGCAACTGTGGTCATGGAAGGAGGAGCGCATGATGTCATGACGCCAACAACACATGCGTCTGAACAACCTGGTCGTAATAAGGAGCGGAATGAGGTAGAAAGAACTTCTGGCGTTGCCTCCAATGAAAAACTTCCCTCTAATACTTCTAGTGCAATGGATGTCATTATTGATACATACACACGACCTCCCAACCAACAGGCATCTGGAGGGGCTTTCAAAGATATGGAGCCCGCTGTTCACCCCAAAATCATTAATGTTGAGGAAAAACGTTTTTTACCATACCCCATAAAACAAACGAACTACGTGAGAGGTCGTTTGTTAAGCAAAGGTCCGAGGAAGAGAAAATTCTCGGAAGAGAGGTATGGACAGAGAAAAAACACAAGGAATTGAATAGTTTAGTGTTTAATTTCTCTAACAGTAACATTAATGAGACTGACATGGCTGTTTTAAACAAAGGACTGGGGTTCATACCCTCGCAATCTAGTAAGGTTAATGATGTACTAACTGATTTGCGACTATTTGGTCGACTAGTTGCACTGAAAGCCTATTTTAATAGTAACACAACATTGTTTGATAATGGGAGTGCACATAAATTAAGAAAGAGAAGTAATTTTATTCCACCTATACCGAACAGTGTTGACTGCTTCACTAAAATGTGTGAAAGTGATTTTTATAGATATTATTCAGGAGATGATAGAAAGAGGAACAGGTTTTACAATATGACCAGTTTAAAAGTTACCTCTTTAACGAAGCTAAAAGGTGATGCTATGCTAACTATAAAACCAGCTGATAAAGGGGGGGGTATAGTACTCATGAACACGCCTGACTACATGGAAAGTATGTGCAAGTTATTAAATGATACAAAGACTTACTGTGTCTTGGCTGCTACTGATGTAACTAAGATCATACAGACTGTACATGACAATATTTCTGATCTCTTAATGTGCAGACAAATTGATAAAGAAATATATGATTTTCTGAATGTTGATTTACCATTGATTCCCTGCATGAAAGGATTGCCTAAGGTACATAAAAAAGTGTTTCCACTTCCAATGCGACCCATAGTTTCAGGTAGGGGCTGGGTTACCTCTAACATATCTGTGTACTTAGAGTCAACGTTAAGACCCATAGTTGACTCAATTCCTACCATTCTTAAATATACTTATCATTTGTTGAATGATATCAAAAGCCTTAATTTAGAACATATACTTACATTAGAACAATGCATTTTGATAACCCTTGATGTTAAGAATCTTTTTACTAGCATACCAAATGGATATGGTATGCAAGCCATGAGGGAATTACTAAATATTGACACTGATTTTAACACAAATGAACAGATTTTATTATGCCACCTTTTAGAGATGGTCCTTGAAAATAATGTGTTCATGTTTGCAGACAAGTACTATTTGCAGCAATGGGGTGTTGCCATGGGCACCCCCGTTGCCAATACTTATGCTAATCTTATAGTTTTTAACTGGGAGAAAAATAATTTGTTTAATAGTAGTGTTTACCAGAGGAAGGTCAAAATGTATAGAAGATTTGTAGATGACGTTCTGATTATTTGGGAAGGGACTCATGATGAGTTTAAAGATTTTTTAGTATATCTAGAATCTACTACTGAATTTTTAAAGTTTACCATGGAATGGTCTGATACCCAGATTAGTTTTTTAGACATTAATCTTATTATTACGAATGAAAATCATTTAGAAACCACTTTGTATAGAAAGCCATGTTGGAAAAATACGCTATTGCACTACAATAGTATGCATCCTAGACATGTCTTCCCGGGCATTGTTAAGAGCCAGTTTATTAGGATCAAAAGATTATGTGACAATGATGATACTTTAAGTAAGGAAGCAGAGAATATGGAAAACGTATTCTTGACAAGAGGATATAATGAAAAATTAGTACGTAATGTGAGGAGGGATGTCTTGACAATAAACGATTATACAAATAGTAAAGAAGTACAACATAAGGTGGAAACTAGTTATAGTACCACTAAAAGTTTTAAGTCAGCTAAGAAAGACAATAGAAGTTCCTACACTATGCAATATACAAATGATAATTTTGATTTGAAGAATATTATAACACAGAATTGGAAGATTTTAATTATGGATGAAGTTGTTAAAAAGATTGTGGGTGAGAGACCAAAATTTATATATAAAAACTCCCCAAACCTTAAGCAACTACTGTGTTTCAAAGAATATAAAATTAAACATTATGAACAAGATTATACTGAGAATGTGGGCAGTTTCCCTTGCAGGAAATGCAAAATGTGCCAGTATATTAGTGATGCACAGATATATACACATCCCAAAATGAATATTATGATTAAACCAAAATTTTATGCAACCTGTGATTCCATGAATCTAATATACTTAGCAACGTGCACAAAATGCGATGCCTTTTATGTTGGGCTGACAAAAAGGAAGTTCAAACAGAGGATTTATAACCACATTTACGATATAAAGAAGAATAATGACCAGAATGTCCTGGCTAGACATGTCAATGAATTTAGAGAACATGGCTTCAAATTTAAAGTACTGCAGTTGGTAGGTTTGAATAAAAGATGGGGTGACAATGTGAATGCCTAGCCAATATTGAATTAACATGGATTTTTAGGTTAGGAGCACACTTACACCCAGGTTTAAATCAGAGCATTTGTATTAAATCTATATTAGATGGTAGGATATATAGATAGAGGTTCAATATCCTTGTTCTACATACACTAACAATGTTGTCATCTACTTACCTGTTTATTTACTTATTTATCTGCATCTATTTATGTATTTATTTATTTATCTACTTATTTATTTACTTGTTTTTATACTTAATGATACAAATATTTATATTTATATTTATATTTAGTAATAAGTATGAGAATAAATAATAAAAATTTTTTAGAAATTTTTTAGAAATAAGTATTTTAGAATATTTTAACAATGGTTAATAAATATTTATAGGTTTTAAGAATGTTTATATACATACGTTATGTCTGTTTATATGTTGTAAAAGATCTAATGAATAAGTGGTTAAATATGATTCATATAATATATATATCTTTAGATGCAATATAAATATAACCCATATAATCTTATCAATTTTGCGTGCACTTTAACAAATGTACTTCAGTGGTTCTAAGTGTGTTTTAAAAAATGTGTTTTAAAATGTGTTTCAAAATGTGTTTCTAAAATGGGTTTATTAACTCCTTCAGTGAATCAGTGCTTAGCGCAAAATTTAAAAAAAAGATTTAGACAATTAATTAATTTCAACTAATTGATGAATTAAGCACTAATTGATAAAGTAGTAATAATTGACTAGGTATATATACCTTTGGTAAACTGTAGTTGTATGTGAAGATCTGAAGAAGCGCACTTTGGTGCGTGAAAGCGCTTGTCTGTCTGTCCTAATAAAGAAGTTCGTATATGGATTACTGAAGACTTGTTCATTTTTCTCTGGGTGTTGAATCCTGCAGTGTATTTTGCTACTTAAATTAGTAAGGTAAGAGGAGACTGGTCCATACTGGATCGATGAAAACATTAAATATCAAACGGCTTAAAAATCGAAAATGCAGTTCTTCATAATCACTGTTATGAGATTGCAGTACAATAAAGATCATAAAATTTGCCCTTTCCTCATTATAGTGTGATCTCAGAGTTGGAATATATATTTATCAGGGTGTGTGGGGGTGCACAGCCCCCCACACTACCTCTTTCGAAGAATGTCATTTTTGATTTCTAAGCCGTTCGATATTTAGTGTTTTTGTTGCTCTAATAGGGACCCTAAGGAGACAACCCTGCCTAGCCCCTTGACTTATGGTGATAGGTTTAGAGGGATCTGTATTTATTAAAATTTGGGTTGAAAGATTCTGATAGAGGGAAGTAATTGTTTGAAGAAAGGAGACTGGGAAGGCAAGTTTAATCAGTACATTACTCCAAATGGCAATACAGATATCATCAAAAGCTTAAGTTGCAGCTAAAGCTAAAAACAAGCATCTGTGTATCCATTTCAATGTTATGTATTTGGAGAGAACAACATTTACATTTTTGACAATGAGTCCTCATCTATTAATAACCATCTTAATTCTCTTACCTACACAAAAAATGCAATAAATTTGCAGGTGCATTTACTTTCAAATCCTCACCAATCTCTGGAGTTACTTACATTTGTATTCACTCCCCACTCCTATTCAGTGATAATCATTTTTCCAGTCACCTAGAATCTGTCTGCATCCCATAAGCCAGCTCCTACATTAACCCTCCCACTAGTTAACTAGTAACATTCATCAACAAACTGTCGACACTTTTTGAAAATATCAACATTTATATATGGTTCCTTGTCATTTTCATATTTCTAATTTAGAACTAACTTAGAACTTAAACAACAACCTTCACATACATTTCCCATGCACAATCTCACCAACCATTATTCCATTTCTTGCTCCATCCTCAATTCAAAAGCATCAGAAAAAGATATTAAAAAGGCTCCTTTCTCAATACACACTCACCTGATTTGGTTGTGGGGAAAAGTCCTTAAAATAACAATACTAACCTACAACATGTCTTTCTGTACTATAGCAATTCCTTTGACCCCAGTCCTGGATAAAAAGACACCCTCATTCTCTACAAATTCCGTGTAATGCTTTTAACATTGGCTGAGACAAATACTATGTCAAACATGAATTCCAACAGTTTGCTTGTAAAAAATCCTTCAAAGAGCATCAAACCTCTAATTCTTACTATTGCCTAATAACTACCTCCTTCTATAATCAGAAAAGCTTACTGCCTTATTCCCAATATAATCTCCAACTTTCCAAACACAAAACAATATTCTAATACTTGGACACTTGGATGATATTAGGACAGCACAAGAATGATGGTAGTGATTTTCTGTCTGACCTTAATCTCATTCATCTCATACAGAAACACATATTTATTAGGGCAGCACAAGAACGATGGTTGCGATTTTCTGCATGACCTTGATCTCATTCATCTTATACAGAAACACATATATCCTTAGCACCTTTCACTTCATGACTTACTCCTTGACCTACTAATAACTGATCACCAATCTAATACCTCCTGCAATACCACTCACACCCTTCTTTAGTGTATATTGCTCCATAACATTCAAAGTCAATAACATCACTGTGAAACAGCCTCCAGAACTAACCTCCTTTAGATAAAAATCACCATACCAACTCATCCAATTAAAACTGTATTGTTCTGCCTGAATTGGTCTCCAGTAATTTCCTATAACTCAGCCAATACAGCTGTGTTTCTCACCAGCAAACTCTTACAGATCAATACTATTCAAACAGAATGAAACTGAAAATCTCACTAAGTAATTAAAACAGCTTCTGTACTTATGGGATGAAGACTGGCATAAATAGGAAAAGAAAACCAAATGCAGGCACCTATAACAGATTTACCATACTCAGAAACTTTGATAAACAATCAATAAGATTGTATAAAGCCAGCATGCACACATCTAAACAATTCTCCCTTTTACATTCTCTTAAATAATTTTATCATGGAGTTTACCTCCTCACTGGTCATAAAAATTCAAATATTAAAACTATGAATATAATCCAGTACTCTCATGGGCTTGTCATCACTGCTGACCTTCTCCAGGAATTCAATAACTTCCACTCAATTTAAAGGACCCCCACAGCAAACAAATTCCATAACCATCTCCACCTTTTTAGCTATCCCAGTGGCGGCTGGTGACTTCAAATCAAAGGGGGGCTGCAGGAGACAGCTGAATGGGTGGGGTCAATGGGAAGGGGTGTGACCAACCAGAAAGGGGAGGAGCTATGCTCAAAACCACAAAAACTAATTAAATACACTGCCCTGGGTGCCAAACCGTCATTATGAGAGTTCACTCAAGACAAAATAAAGTTTAGAAGAATAAAAATATTTCAATGCATTGGCTGCATGACAGCTTACTTAATATCTAGATGGAAACAAAAAGGTTGTGAGGCATGAGAACATAAATTACTTTTTAAATACATTAATGGAATGCCAGTCAAAATCAAGTATAAGAAAAACAAGCAGCACTCAACTCAAACCACTTCTTGCACTGCAGTTCTAATTATAATTTATATTCAGCTTTATTAAAGTACCAAGTAACATGCTGAAAGTAGAAATCTCTGATGCCCCCACTTGTAAAAATGTTTCTTATCCAAAAAAGACCTGCTGCCTGACAACTATCTACTTGTTTCATGGGGAAAACATGATCAAAGTAAAAATGAAAAGCAAACAAGAAATAAGCTCAAGATACATTGCTTAAAAGGATTACTGTACAGGTTATGGACCACACAATTGGCATTCTGTTTAGTTTACGGGTAAAGCCTGCAAAGATGACTGGAAGTCTCCAAGTGTAATGAGCTTCTTAAAATAATATAATCCTGTCCTTTATTACAAATACTGTCATATGCATTTCAATACCCATGGCGTATACATTATCTAGTTAAGTATTCTCTACATGGCAACAACAGAAAGGCTTTCAATGTTGGCAATTCTTTGAGTATGCTTATTAAAGCTTACTTGCATCTTACAATCTCAGCCAAGCTTACCTGATGGTCATTAAAGTATTGCTACTTAAACACAGAGCAACAGGCACTTTGAGTAATACGCATAAATCAACAGTACAAAAAATATGACTGAAACCAGTCCATTCTGCAAAAATCAAAGACAGATGAAAAGCCACTCTAGTACTTGTGTCTACCTTGGATGGGGGGGATACTCTGCACATTTACACTGCACAACTACTCCTTGCCTTGCTTCGACACATCCAGAGTCACTACATGGGGGAGTGGGGTGCAACAAGTATGTCACAATTTGAAATGTCTCTGGCTGACTGTGATGGCCCTGACACATTTTTCATACCTCTCAACCTCTGAGCAAGAAATCTGGACAAAGCCATACAAAGAAGTGGGACAAAGGCCCAAAAATAAAGACATTTTTTAAATATTGCTCTTATAAACTTAGAAAGATAATATAATAGGTCTTGCATTAGTATGAATTTTCTGAATGGTATGAAATCGGGAAACTCAAATGTCTGTCATTATTTTCTAACTTCAGTCTTTAATGATTTGTCACTAATTTGCCAAAAAAAACAATTTTATGAAAAATGGACCAAAAATGTGATGTAAAAATATAAAATAGCCGCCACACAATACAGCTGGGAACCTGTCAAACAAGGGACACTTTAATACTAGTACTGCTAACTTGAGCCGCTGACAAAATAAAAGAATCTACATGCATTTCTGAAATAAAAGTAATCTATAACTCTGATTATTACAGTTATTTCTTAATTGTAAGCCCTCCATGTTTTCTTCCAAAATTGCTATTTTGTGGAGGGATTATCAGGGGGAAGAGCAACATTCTTAGCCAAAATCAGGGACAGTTGAGAGGTTTGGCTATGCCTAATTCTATAAAGCAATTTATTTGCATGTACCTCTCAACCTGTTAATGCAATAAATCTGGACAAGGCCAAATATATTGGGGGGACATATAAACAGTACTAAAAATTGCTCTTATATAAACTGAGACAGTTGATAGAACAACAGGTCTTACTTTAGCATGCGTTTTTCTGAAGGTTATGAAGTCTGAACCTCAGTGTGTCATTATTTAGTGACTTAATTCCTAAATAATTTGCCAGAAAACCACAAATTTTATGAAGAACAAACCAAAAATAAGAAGCAAAAATCTATTCATTCTTTGAAAATCTGGACAGTTGGGAGGTATAGCTCAGCTGGGGCTGTCTTTAAGTTTGCCACCCTTCCCCTTCACAAAATCATAGTTGAATGGAGCCTCCCCCTGCAGCCATTCCAATGATCCATTGCTTGGCTATTTCACTCCATTTACCATAAACACTAATGTGCATACTGATTTACTTCTATGATGATTTGGACTTCATTTGAAAGTTTTATTTTGCATTTTACAGCACAAACACTAAGACATCTGATAAACAAACTTAGCATTAAAACTTCTCTGCCCTTGAAACTCACATTCATTGAAACAGCATTGAAACCCACATTCAAAGAAAATACATTTTACCAGTGGCAGATAAAGATTAATTCTGGGCTGTTTTCAAATCATAGGCCCCTTGCATATGAAACATACATGTGCTCTTTGATACACCTTCCTATTGTTTTGAACATTTTTCCAGTAAACTTGAAACAAAACGCATGCACCAATAATGACAAAACTTCCCAATTCAGAACATCTTTCCAGTAAACAATGAAACAAAATGCATGCACCCATAATGACAAAACTGCCCAGTTCAGAACATTTCCATCATAAAAGTCTACTCAAACTTCTACAGTCCACCATTATCAGTAAATAAGCACAATTCTACAGTCCACCATTATCAGTAAATATGCACAATTCTACAGTCCACCATTATCAGTAAATATGCACAATTCTACAGTCCCCCATTATCAGTAAATATGCACAATCTCTGAAGAAGTAAAAAAGTCATTTAAATAATTCCACATTAAATAAATCTGTAACTAATGAAGAGGCTGCTGCTAGCAAACACCTTTATATTTCATGGTTTCATCAAAAAATAAAGTGTCTGATGCCCCTGAGGAATAATTTGCCTATATTATATTAAAAATGATAAGCTAGTAATACTGCAATAGGAAATGGATGGCAAACTGATAACAGACTCACAGTTAGTATCTTAACTTTTTCAGTACGGCAGCATTCCCCCCTTGTGGGTGTAGAACCAACAACCTTCTGTATCAAAAGAAGTACACAACCTGTTGTGCTATTAACAATGCAAGCTGACTTGGCATAAGCAACACTAAATTTGTCTTCCCCTGCAGCTCTCAGCTCCTTGCAAAATCTACTCAATACTCAACTGCTTCTCAACTTTGCAGCACAAGAAATCTGGAAAAAGCCAAATTTATTGGGGGGGGGGGGTCAAAAGCCCAAAAAACAGGGACACATTAAACATTGCTTGTATAATCTTGGAAAGTTGCTAGAATAAAATGCTGGGTTACCACCATAAATTTTACTGCCAAGGTCCCTGTGCAAAAGAGTCAGAGCAACATACCACTATGCCAAATCACCTGCTTTGTGAAAGAAAAATGCTGTGTTACCACCATACATTTTTCTGCCAAGATCCCTGTGCAAAACAGTCAGAGCAGCATACCACTACGCCAAATCAGCTGCTTTGTGAAAGAGCGGAAGACTGAAACTTAAATGGCTATCATTTAATGAATTCAGTTCTCACCATAGCTGTCAACCTCTTAGCACAAAACACCTGGACAAACCCAGTAATGAGGGAATACAGCCCTCAAACATATTCAATGAATTCAGTTCTTGCCATAGCTGTCAACCTTAGCACAGAAAACCTGGACAAAGCCAATAATGGGGTAATACAGTCCCAAAAATAAGGACAAATTTCATACATTCATCTTATAAACTTAGGTTGTGTTACTATGCATTTTCTGAAGAATATGAAGTCTGAAATTCAAATGCCTGTCAATTTTACTTCTGACGGAACAAAAACAATTTTCAGCAGAGGCCCAAGGAGAAATACTCCAGACACATGTCTTTGTAAAATGGCAGGACACCAGAGCAAATCCACACAAACACAGGGATAAGATGCAGACTTCACACAGAAGGCACCCCAGCCAAGAATCAAACCAGAAAACCTATAGCTGCGAGGCAACAATGCTACCACTGCACCATCAAATATGGAAGGATTGGAATATTCAGAAACCTGAAGTCTGAAATTCAAATGCCTGTCAATTTTATTTAACATTTGTTAATCAGGACAATCTGACTTGGAACAAAAAAGCAATTTTCAGCAGGGGCTCAGGAAGAAATAATGCAGACATATCTTTGTAACATGAGAGGACACAAAACCAAACCCACGAAGAAGATGCAGACCCCATACAGAAGACACCCCAGCCAAGAATCAAACCTGAGAACTTGCAGTTGTGAGGCAGCAATGCCACCACTGCACCATCAAATATCAAGCATTGCAATATTTAGAAACCACAGATATTATGAGGAACAGATCAGATCAAATATGAGACACAAATCTGCAATTTCTTTACAAATGGTGCTGGGTAGAGAATTCAGGTCTTTAACACCTGTATACAAGGTACAGGGTTCAAGCCTGAGGTATTCCCTACCACACCACCATGAGTCTAGCCACCAGTATATTGCAACTGGGGCATTTAGACATACACACACACACACACACACACACACACACACACACACACACACACACACACACACACACACACACACATTACCTGTAGTAGATCTCGTGCCATAAATCTATAGCTGCAAACCTGCTCCAAATCCCTTTGTGCCATAAATCCATAGCTGCTGCAAACCCCTGCCCGAGCACATCCACCACATGAGATCTTCCCCTGACAAGAGTCCATTGGAGCACATCCACCATGCAAGATCATCCCCTGATGAGACTCCAGACTGCTGACGTTGCAGTCTGAGTCTGATGAGTTTCCAGTGACAGTCTATGCAGTTACAACCACATAGACTTCTGAGATCTCTGCTCTTACATGTTTCCCAGTCTGGACTGCTTCTGAAACAGTCTGCGCATGCTCCAGACTGTCTCAGCAGCAGTCCGGACTAGTGCACATGTGCGAAAGTCCGTGAATTTTGAATTTTTTTTAATCTTTTATTTTCTTTTAATTTCTTTATTTTTACAGCTGGGGGGGGGGCTGCAGTCCGGCAGTCCAATAGCATGGGACGCCCCTAGCTATCACCCATTCTGCTTTGAACTTATCAAATCCAAAGAAATAGCACCACTGTTTGAACAAAAACCTCTAGATGCAGAGTTTGCTAGGGCAGGCAATGTAGTAAACCTATTGGCCGACAAATTCAGCTCTAACCTTAATCCTCTCTCCCTCTCAACCTCCTCTTAGGAAATAAAATCAAATATAACTCTCCTTACTATCACCAGGATGCAGGTCCTCAATGAACTCTCTAAGGCCAAAAACACTGCATTGATGTGCCCCGACAATATCCCAGAATGCCTTCAAAATAGCATGAAACACGTCTTGTCACGCCCTCTGAAATTGCTATTCAACTGTAGCCTATAAATAGGCTTTGTGACTCATGAACAGAGAACAGCAACAATTATCCTTCTGCAAAAAGGTGGGCCATCTACAGACCCTGGAAACTACAGACCCTTAAGTCTCATTAGTCTTATATGCAAAGCCATGGACAGAATTATCATGAAAATAAGTAATAACATAGGAACCCTACAAGTGCTGAACTTAACCCAAATTGGTTTCATCAAGGGCAGGTCATGGCTACTCAACCTGGTGGACTTCTTTGAGAAGATCACAAAAGCAATGGATGAGGGGAAAGTGGTTCACACTGCCTACCTTGACCTGGCCAAGGCATTTGACACAATACTCAATTTGGGCATAGTCAACAACCTCAAGAGGTTAGGTATATACCCTTATATCACCCAGTATATAGCCAAATGGCTCACAGACAGGACCCAGGAAGTTAGAATTGGTGACCCCATCTCTACAAAGATACCAGTCACAAGAGGAGTTCCTAAGGAATCGGTCTTGGGAATGTTCCTTTTGGTATTTACTTTTCTGAAGTCAATGCCAATGTCAAGGTCCTATGCCTGACTTAATTTACAGATAATTGCAAATTATTAGCAGTCACTGAATCCCTACCAACATTAATGTTCTCTAAGAAGAGCTGACACAGAAAAGATCTTGTGTCAGAGCCATGGACTAAAATTAAATGCCAATAAATGTATATTAGTATCCTTTGGGAAGTCATCTACCCCTGGTAACTACCATATAAACAACACACCCCTAAGCATTGATCAAGTTGTCAGGGTCTTGGGGTCACACATGGACAGCAATCTATCCTTAGACCATTACTTGTCTGCAGTAGTGAGGAAATCATTCTATATCGTGCAATGTATACACAAATGCATGGTATCTAGGACCATGGAGGTCATTGTTCCACTATATTCAGCATTAATCAGTCATCAGACCTATCACTGAGCACAATACCCCCTTTGGTATGTACGTAACCAGGCACATTCAACAACTGGAACATCCACAGAGGTTTCTCACTAAATGAATACAGGGTATATGTAATTTGCCACATGCAGACTGCTCCAAAGCCCTATCTGTGTATTCTGGCTCCTACTGGCTATTGAGGGGAGATCTATTCCTGGCATGCAAGACATCGTCAGATCCCACCTCAATGGACCTCTTGCATCTTCACAAAATAACAGTACCAGATTTACCTGTTCTAAAGACTCAAACCTTGACTGTGATATAAATAGGACCAATTGGAGAGACAGGTATGTATCTCAGAGACTACACCTTTTGTGCAACAGGCTCCCCATCCATGTGAAGTAGAGTTCCTCCTTAAAACAATTCAGACAGCTGGATGCTAAACTGGAAATTCATCCTTAGTTTGGCATCTATGCCTTTAATGGACAAAGGTAGCCTGTGAATGGTTTATCTCCCAGGACCCTTTTTTTTTAAATGTGTCATCTTACAAGCCCTGTGTATACTTATCAAGGGCACCAGAACTTCACAGAGATTTGGGATGCATGACTATGCTTAAAAAGACACTTGTGGTCATTAGCCTAGTAGAACTTATGAACTGGTTTATATATCACTGTAGACAGGATTTCATTCAACCACTGCTCCTCTTTTACAACCTCTGCCTATAAATAATTGTCCAAAATATAAAAAATCTGCTTTAGTAAGCCAAACTACCTAAGGCCTCTTATTTCATGAATATTTTCATCCTAACAATGTCAAGAAAGATGCTTGAAAAAATAAATTAATCTCTTCTCCTACTTACAGTAGTGGGGTCTATATCAGAATCTCGAAGTTTGACAATATCGAACATGATATTGTCGACACGAGATTACTGAAAGTGCACATCGAACGTTTAAATGGAAATATCCATAAGGGGAGATTTCCATCTACTTCAATGTTGTGCAATCTCGGTGTTGGTATATTTAAGTAGCAGGGGTGTGGGGGTGCAGGGGGCTTGTCCCCTGTGTAAACACTTTAGTTAAATTTTTTTGTTTTTGTTTTTTTTTTTTATAACAGTTCGTTGGTTTAAGACTTCGATGCATAAAGTTCGATCTTTATGCATTCAAAGTATTAAACCTTTGAGGTTATAATATAGACCCCAGTAGTGCTATCTCCTTTCATTAAAACAAGACAAATTCTGGTTAGTTAGGAAGCAGTGACTAATGTCTGGACTCATGTGGATGAAAATTTACTTTACATTGACAAGAAACCCTTTTTATAAATCTAACCAGCACCTTTGACCTTGAGGATTATTCCATCCTTCTCACTCCTTGTATAGAAATGGGGATAATTCCAGCAATCTCAGCCTGGTTGCAACATTTTCTCAACAACAGATCATTTAGGGTAAAGCTAGATTTGTCTGTATCTATAGAATCACCAGCTGTAAAAGGTGTTCTCCAGGTGTCTCTCCTTAGCTGTTTAGTCTCTTCCATTTTCACCAGTAAACCTTCACTTGACTTGACCCATATACCACTCATTTTATACACAGACAACATGGCAATATAGAGGTTTAGCCAGTCTTATTCAGAACTACAACATCAACGCCATGACCTTCTATGACTTTGTCACTCTCTCTCTCTGTTAAGTTCAAAAAAACTACTTCTGAAATCCAATAAAAAAATCCA
This sequence comes from Protopterus annectens, assembly GCF_019279795.1. Taxonomy (NCBI): domain Eukaryota; kingdom Metazoa; phylum Chordata; order Ceratodontiformes; family Protopteridae; genus Protopterus; species Protopterus annectens. The sequence continues at coordinate 524,283,855 of NC_056729.1, forward strand.
TGACTTCTGGATCTCACTAAAAACTTTTAAAAGTCCCCTCAACACTTCACATAAATGACTAAAGTAATCACCCAGTCAAAACCACAACCTTATACAAATACCTAGGCATAAGGCTGGAACAAATGTTAAACTTTTAACTTCATATTGAAAGAAAAGAGCAAACATCAACTACATGCTCTTTTGGGCATGCATGGTCTTCCACTTCGTCTTGCCTCCATCACAAACTGCCCAGCTACAATATGAACTTCTAATGACAGTTGCACCTTCCTGCAAAAATATGATGCCCTCTAATCAATTTCCAATAATTTCCTTGGTTTTATTACTAACACCACAGTGTTTGAACACGAGTGTTATATATTTCAGGTCAGGTTATGGCTTCTAGCAAACAAAAAGACAACTCCTTCTCGGAACACTTTTTTCAAGCAACTATATCTTAACAGGTTCCCACCCCTTGCTCAGTACTTTCATTGCTTCCTATAACCTCAAATCACACCCACAGTGAGGTCCTATTCTATAAACCCCAAAAAGAAAACTACAGTGTGCTAACCAGAGCTTTTCTGTTTCAGTACCTACGCTCTGGCAGTCAAAACTTGAAGACCTTACTAATTACACTGATTTCAGATCTCAACTTAAATTATAATAAATCAAAAAGACCAGAGCAAATGGTTCATCCCTAGTGATATCACCTAATAAACTACACACCTTAGCATAAAGATATGTTTAATTATTTGAGTTATCTGTGTTACTGCTTCCTTTTTTGGATACTAAACCTTACACTGATGATATCTAGTTTTTCTTCTTTCAGAGCTCCTGTTACAATTTAATTAGGTTTGTATATTTTTGTATCCATCCATTCAGCCATCCATCCATCTACCATACATCCATCCACAATCTCTTTTCCATTTTTTCACATAAGTTTGGTGTGCCACTTCAGCAGTGACAATCATCTAGAGCCAAGGTTCACTCTGCAAAGAGGCTAACCCTGCCACAGCTGTTCTTTTATGCCACACATTCGCATGCATACTCACACCTATGGTTCATTTACGGTGTCCAGTCCACTTACTGCATGCCTTTGGAATGTGGGAAGAAACAAGACCACCTGTAGAATACCCACCTAAACACTGGGAGGGCATGTAGACTCTGCAGAGAAAGCACCACAGACAAGAATCAACCTGGAGAACCTGTTGTAGTGAGGTGACAACACTATCCGCTGCATCACTGTGTGGGCCCCATAAGAAATGTATCTTTGTATAACCTACACATATTGTGTTCAATTTTGTCAGCAGTTGTTTGCTTTTATTCATTGATGTACATTTTATTGAAAGCATTACTGCAGTTGTTTGAGTTGCTTTGTATCTTTGTTTTGTAGTTTTGTAATCTCTGCTTTGCATCCTTCCAAGTTAGGCCTAAAAGTTGTCATTTATAATCAGTACCTTATCATGATACATGAATGAATGAATGAATGAATGAATGAATGAATGAATGAATTAATGAATTAATTAATGAATGAATTAATTAATTAATTAATTAATACATAAAGAAAACAATTTCAGTATTGCTGTAGATGTTATAGTATATCATAAAAACATTCTAATACTGACTGATGCTTTCTTAGATTCTAGCATACACACACACAAATGGGTGCATAGATTTTTATCAAATGCTCATTTCACTGAATCATAAATCACTGAAAACAATTAACTGAAAGCTAATTTCACTGAAAATGCATTTCATTGATTCACAATTCATAGAAAACCTTAGCTATATATATTTACATATATATATATATATATATATATATATATATATATATATATATATATAGTATGTGATAGTACAGTTTCTGAGCATAGCAGACAATAGAGAAGTGTATTTGTAAGATATGTGTGGATTGTTAGCCACCAGGCTTTGTGAACCCTGGCTGTATGATTGTCACTGTTGAAGTGATACCCTAACCCCATGTGCAAAAATGGGAAAAAGGGGTTGTGGATGGATGGATGGATGGGTGGTGAAGACTACTAGCATGTCATATCTGCCGATCTGTAGAAGACTGTGTTTGTATGCCAAAACTGATTCACTGTGTTTTGTGTGTTTTTTTTTATTTTCTGCACAGATGTGAGACCGTGGATTTAATATATTATAAGCTGGGGTGTGGAGGGGGCACAGAGGGTCTTGCCCCTTGCATAAAATAGGTTTTGTGTGGTATATTTGTTATGAATTGGGATTTGAGAAAATGAGTTTTTAATGCATTGAGTTTTCAGTAACTTGTGTTTAATGATTTGTGAGTAAGTGAAGTGAGCATTTGATGAAAAGCTATAGCTATATATATATATATATATATATATATATATATATATATATATATATATATACATATGTGTGTCTACATTTTTTCACTGAATTTACAGTTCACCAAACAATAAATAATCAAACTTAGTCAGCCAAAAACTCATAAATGCTAAATGACATTCTTCCGAAAATCATATCACGAATGTACAACCACTTAAAATATAAAACAAGAAAAACACCTTCTCCAATATTTTTGCAGGGGTAAAGCCCTCCTACATCCCCCCACACCCTCTGCACATTATATATACTAACTCCAAGACGGCACTACAGTTACAGCAAGGGTAGATTTCCCTATCCTTACTGTAGTGCGATCTCCATCTCAAAGTGATGAGCGGCACAATAAATATAATGTACCATATCCTGAAGATAGATGATACTACCAACATATCCATCATGCTTCTGGACTGGTACGGCGTACATAAAGTCACAAAAAGGAGCTACATATTTCCATCTTCCACTATCAGCAAAACAGTACCTATATCATTTAAATAAACTTTGACATAGTATACTTTCGCAAAACAGGGTTTTTGGCTCACTGAGTTTGGTTATTTACTGTTCGGTGAAACGTAAATTTGGTGGTGGAAAGTAGACCCATATATATATTTATTTATATGTGTGTGTGTGTGTGTGTGTGTGTGTGTGTGTGTGTGTGTGTGTGTGTGTGTGTGTGTGTTTCTGTGTGCACATATTTTCATCTCTGTTGTAATTCCAAGACTTATAGTTGTGAGTTAAGGAATTACTAAAAAAATGTACAATAATACTGTAGAACACCCCCTGCTCCTCAAGCTGTTTTAATGAAATTGCAGGTCCTACAAGAGTTCAGAGTTGATGACTAATGTCTGTAAAAACAGGAAGTGTCTTAATTGTGGCCACAATGACAGTGAGAAAAGATTTGAACTTTTTTTCAAGTATATATGTGAGAAATCTTCTCAAAATAACATGCATCTTTAAAATATTTATTTAGAAGTGAAGAACTGGCAGATCAAATGCTGCAGAAATGTTTTGTATTGAGCAATTGATGGCATATTATTTATTTACATTTGCTGAATATTAATAGCTTATGCTGTAGTGTTATATGTCTAACTGTACATATTAATGGGATGGAGTAAAGTTAGATGTTTTTAACTGATTAAAACAGTTTAAAAGAATTAAGAAGAATGAGAAACTTACAGATAAAATCGGCAGTTGCTATGTGTCGAGTTGTCATTTTTACATGTTGTAATCAAATATTAATGTCAGGATGTGAAGCTTAGATCAGAATAACAGTTCACAATGGCTAAAAACACCCATTCAAATTAAACAAGCAGGAATTATTTTGTATATAGTAAAGATTGTTTATAACAGCAGAATCAATAAGAATAATAAGCATCGTATGCATAATATGCAAATGCACAAAGAATGAAACATCTATTATGTAAGAAAGAGCAGTATCAGTAAATTAAGAAATAGTGAAAAACATTTCTAAAGCAAGCTTCACCTTACTTAAGACAGAGGTGGTAAGTTTCACAGCCCCCACGCTAAAGGATAATGCTGCCCAAGATGCAGAATCCTTTACAAATGCACTCTTTGAGCACCTACAAGGATGTATGGATCGTGCCACCCCTAGCAAAACTCACTCCCCTAAGAGAAGGAAACCAGTCTGGCGGACCCCTGCCTTAAACAGGTTATGTAACAAAAGGAGGAAACTAGTTCAGAAAAAAGCAAATCCCAAGAAGGAAAGACATCCCTGATCAGTATCAGTAAGAAACTAAGGTCCCTCATAAAATAATCCAAGGCTAACTTCAAAAGAAAAATAGCCAAGGATTCGAAAGATAACCACAAAGCCTTCTTTAGCTATGTCAAGAATCTAAGTGACAACTCACAGATATGCTCTGAGCTAGTGCAAAATAGCACAAAATATACTGAACCTACTGATATTGCCAACATCCTGGCAGATAGATTCAGTGCAAACTTCACCCCCCCTCTCTCCTCCAAAAGGGCCCACAACAATACCGGTAAAGTGTAGTGTCCTGGAAATCACAGACACACAGGTGAAAACAGCCCTTTCAAAAGCCAAAAACACAGCATCAGTGGGGCCAGATGGTGTCCCAGGATGCGTCTTGCATGAACTACAGAACAAACTAACCCCCCCCCCCCCTAAATACACTGTTCAACCTCAGCCTCTCCACAGGCTACGTGCCCATAGAATGGCACACAGCAATGGTTATTCCGCTCCACAAAGGAGGGGCCACAACTGACCCTGGTAAGTATCGCCCCATAAGCCTGACTAGCCTGGTCTGTAAGATTATGGAGCGCATCATCATGGAACTCATTAACAAAGACATTGGGAACCTCCAAACACTTGATCTGACCCAGTTCAGCTTTGTTAAGGGAAGATCATGCCTACTAAACCTGGTTGACTTCTTTGAGACAGTCACCAAGGTAATAGATGAGAGAAAGGTGGTTCACACAGCCTACCTTGACCTCACCAAGGCATTCAACACCATTCCTCACTCAGGTATTACAGAAAAACTCATCAGCCTAAACATAAACCCCTATGTCACAAGATTGGTTGCCAACTTGCTTACAGACAGAACTCACTAGCTAAGAATAGCAGGCTCCAGGTCCGACTCTAAACCATTCACAAGTGGTGTTCCGCAATGCTCGGTCCTGGGACCCCTACTGTTCGACATATACTTCTCAGAAGTACAGGCAAACACAGGAGGACTATGGCTAACCAAGTTCGCCGATGACTGCAAACTTTTGCTAGCCATAATTGACTCTCTGGCTGACACGGACATTCTCCAAAAGGCCCTTAATGAGACGGACACCTGGTGTCAAAGTCACGGTCTCAAGCTAAATGCCAAAAAATGCATAGTCATCCCTTTTGGGAAAAACAAAACACCCATGAATTACCACATAGGTGGCAGCCCCCTTAATACATAAGAGGTAATAAGAGATCTGGGGACCCAGGTAGATAGTAATCTCTCCTTTGACAATCATATTGCCAAAGTAGTTAGGAACTCCTTCTATGTAGCCCATCTAATTACTAAAGGGTTGGCATCTAGAAATAAAGAGGTTATAGTGCCCCTCTACTCATCAGTCATCAGACCCATCATAGAGTACAATGCCCCATTTGGGATGTACCTCACAAGACACTTCCAACAGCTGGAAAAACCACAAAAGTACCTCACCAAGAGGATTACTGGCCTCAAACATATTTCCTATGCAGCCCGACTGGAAACACTCCGGTTGTACTCAGTGGCGTGTCGCTTACTCAGAGGTGATCTCTGCCTGAATTACAAAGCAATGTCCAACTCAGAATTGATGGACATGCTCCACCTAAAGAAATCCAAGTCACTGCGAGCCACTCACTCTAGTGAGCTAAATCTCGCCACAACAATAAATAGAACATGCTGGAGGGATAGATTCCTGTCAAAGACTCCCCATGCTTTGGAACAAAATTCCTAACTACATTAGGCAGAACCCCTCACTAACACTCTTCAAGAGAAACCTTGACGAGTGGATGGGTAACAGAAAATACACCCCTGGGATCACTTCATTGGCTCTTCTTGACAGAGGCTCAGTTAATTAATCAATGGGGTGGCGAAAGCTGACACACTCTAGCTAGGCTTATAAATGCCCTCTGGCAGATAGCCTAGTACCTACCTATAAACCTATGAACACCACAAAGTTCACAGGGTCTGGCATTGGTTATTAAATTTATTAAGGATATCAGTCTATATTTTGTTACTTTACTAGCTATTTCCCAGGTTTGATAAAGACTATGACCATGGATTATTTAGAAGAAGATGAGGATATAATTTATTAGTAAAATCATTAAAACATATTAATAAGAATCAGGCCATTAAAGGTACGAGTAACTCCAGATCTGGCTGAGGAGTTGTCTGAGGGGAGCACCTGTATTCCCCAGCCATCCCAGGTCCATTTTCTTTTATACTTACCTATCCCCCACTATCAGTATATACATTACTTCCTCATGCCTGTCAACCTCTTAGTGCCAGAGATCTGAACAAAGCCTAAAATAATGGGAAGCAAAGGCCGAAAAATATGGGCAGCTTTTAAATATTGCTCTTATCATAGACAAACAACATGCTCTTATAAATTTAAAAAGTTTCTTGAATGATAACATTTGGGCTAGAATGCATATTTCTAAAGGATATGAAGTCTGAAACTTAAATGTGTATCATTACTTAGTGAATTCAATCCATAGAGATCTGTCTGAAAACCACACATTTTATGAGGAACAGACCAAAAATGTGAAGCAAGAATCTAGGCATTCTGCGAAAATCTGTACAGTTGAGGGGTATGGACAAATCAGCCATTCAAAAGCTAATGACGTCCCATACAAACTTTATTCATTCTTACTACAACAGCAGACAATATCCCAAATCAACATCAATGCACAGCTCTCTACAAAACACAGCATGCCACATCAGTATAAACCTCTCCAAACCATATATACATGCAGTAAGTATCTACTTCTCACACACATGCACACTTGCCTTCTGTCTTCAAAATAATTCCTGCTGTACTCACAACACAATTATCTGCCTCCCATTAAGCTCCACACCATTCACTGTCCATCTCCCCCACAGATAAACCTAGGCGTTACCGCACATACAATCCATACCTACATCACATCTACCAGAACAGCACATCTCAGTATTTTCTAACTCACAGTTCATTCTAAGCCTTTTAGAACAAACCAATAACACACATGAGAAACAGTAAAGAAAACCTCACACAATTACTTTACTATAATTTACAGCTATGCTGTCCCCCATCATAATTCTCATAGGAAGCAATAAGAAAATCCAATTCAGGTACTCTCTCCATCCCAACATCGCATATGTTTGAATCTTAACACATGGATATGCTGCCAGCTTAATGCTATCAGTTTTAAAACAAACAAACAAATTCATACACCCCTTCCTCAGATTTTCTGTGACACATTTCCGTTACAAAAGTATTGATTACAGAAAATTGTCTCATTCATTATTACATCATGGGCTGCCAATATGCATAAAACAGCAGACCAGGAATCAGAACAGGTGGAGGCATAATAATCCTTTACAATTCTCACCTCCAGCTACAAATACATGATCAAGCCACAGTTCCTCCCCAAGAACATGACCCAAACTAGCATGCGCTGAAAATAACCTATCCCTAAAATAAAGACCTCTGCATCACTTCAGTCTGTTTTCCCCCGCCCCCTCAATACATAAAGTAAACCATTTAATCACATCTGTAGCTTAATACACACCCCAATCAAAATAAACACCAGTAATGGATGTCTTTATTCTAAACCTACTTAACTCATTCCCTCCAATGGAGCTCTGAAAGTTTGCACTGTTACTTCAAATGGACATAATCTAAGATTTTTGATAAAATCAAACTATGCCCTTGCATTTCCAACACATATTTGTAGCTACAGAACCACAGGGGTTACTAAAAATGTAAATGGCCAAGTCATTACAATCTAATTTATAGCAGTAGTATTATTTAGCTTCTAGATCTTAAATTAGATTTTATAACTCACAGTAAACACATTAACTATTCCATTTGTAATATTTTGTTAATTTACCATCTGTCAGCAGCCACTCAAGATGCACATAGGATGTCAGTGGCATTTTATTCATGTACTTGAGAGCTTTCATATGAGGCAAATAGGCCAATTATTAGTGCAGTTGTATTGTCCAACATGTAACCTTTAAGATGAAGTATTTCAATAACTTGTATGCAGCATGATTTTGAAATTATTATTATAAATATTTCAATAACTTGTATGTTTTTGGAATTATTAATGTAAATATGAATGGGCAATATTGCATGCCTACTGACATGAGTAGGATGCAACAAGACAAACACCAGGAGGCATCAAATAATACAGACCTCAGTGAATGGCTATCTGACTCGTTCTTAACCCAAACCATTTGTGAACCTACCAGACCAAGCAGCAAGTCAAACAACCGCTCCCTCTTAGATGCATCAATCACAAAATTTATGAAAAAAAATAGTACCATAGTTCTCTCCCCTCTCTCAATGATCACTGCCCAACCACACATAAACAAACAGCCAAATTAATAACTGCAGTCTGAAAGAAGAAAATGGATTAAAAATACATTTATGACACTCTCTCGGCTTGACTGGACACTCTTCTAATTACTCATTGACCCAGAAAAAGCTGCTAGATCTCTAACAACCACCCTTCCAAAAATACAACACAAACTGTTTCGCCTTACATGCAGAATACACAAACGAAACCAAAATAGATGGCTTACCAAAGACTTTAAAGCATTACTGTAGCTCAGAGATAAGACATGGAAGCAAAACAATATAGCAGAATCTAAAGAAAGATTCAGGGAACCTAGTAACAACAGAAAAAACATCAGATGAGAAAGTCTTACACTTCTGACTCCAACAGCCTTCCCTTTTCCAATCAGTCTAAAAAATCTGAGCCCATGTTAATTAAATAATTTGATATGAACCCAAAATAACTTCAATTGCAACATATTCACTATCCCTAACAGACATCTAATACCAGAAAACTGTCTCATCAAATTTTCTGGTTTCCACTACACACTCAACACCACCAAACTATATTACACCAGATGTAAGTTTTTGCATGTCCATCCCATTTTTCTACTGTAAAGAAATCTCCACTACTAAGATTAAAAACGCTATAAATAGAATCCCCAGCAGCAGCCTACTAGGAACATTTTGGCCTGCAAAACTAGTTCAGAGTGGCTTGTGCTGTACATTGTTTGCACCTCCTTAAACACATCTTCAGCATCTGTTTTTTTAAAACAATACTTTCCTCAACATATGGAAGATGCCATAAAAACTGCATTTCAAAGTAAAATAATCAACAGGCTTGCTCTGTCTTCAAACCTGTTTCAATTTTTCCTACATTGTATACATTTCTGCAAAAAGAATCTATGACAATTTGTTCAAATTTGTTGCTCAGTAAGCTGTCATATTTCCCAAATTATATTGTTTGTAGGCAAAGAGAGACACAATAACAAGTAACTTGACATACTAATGGGTAGGAGCAAAGTGTAACTCACAAGAAAAAATTGAGGCACAAAGTATTTGACAATGTAGTCAACCTGTTCCTTTACATTGTCCTTCTAGGCCATGGCATTAGATCCCAGCCCTCCCAATGCTCTATCCAGTTCGTTTCCCAGTACACCTTCAGTGTTACAATCATTTTTTCTCATTAACCAAAGCCTTTTTAATCAAGGAATCCCTCAGGCCTCTGGTCTTCCACCTTTGCTTTTCTCCATTTACAACAACCTCCCAAAAGATTTCCCTATCTACAAATCCTTCTATACACTGCAAAATCAACCACACATGCTTAAATGAAAGCCAGCAGTACCGTCATGCCTGAGTGGCAACTCTTTCAATGTTCAGATCACCCCTACAACAGCTTGAGCCCAGGGCAACCACCCACCTCCACCCTTCCTTGACTATGCTATTGCCCAAAGAATTTGTTTATCATATGACAAAGAATAAAACTCAGAGGAGGTCATTTAGAAACATGCACAGACTTTCTCTGCAGAAGTTATAAAAACAATCACTCATTCATATTGCTCCAGTTCTAAGTGAAATTAGTTAAGAGCACACAGTTAAAAAAATTGATACAAAATCACGTTGCGGATACACTGAGCATTATGAGGAAATGTATATGCATATTGTGTTTTGTGTGTGTGTGTGTGTGTGTGTGTGTGTGTGTGTGTGTGTGTATATATATATATATATATATATATATATATATATATATATATATATATATACATATATATATCTGGTTTCACTTCATAATCTTGAGATGCTGAAATCTCAAACTTCAGCATTTCGAGACCATAAAGCCGAAACCGTACAAAACCGAAACTCCACAAACCCGAAACCATAAAACTGAACACACAGCATACACCACACCATACACAAACCACAACACCCACACCACAAAACAAATAAACATAAAAAACAAAACACCAAACATGCAAATACGTGCACTACACTAAAGCAGGGGGGCAAGCCACCCTGCACCCTCCATGTGGGGGGGCTGTGCCCCAACACCCCCCTACATATATATACTAACTCCGAAATTGCACAAACAGTAACAGACAGAACACTCACACCCAGATATTCCACAGTCCCTCGTGCACACACACACACACACACACACACACACACACACACACACACACACACACACACACACACACACACACACACACAAACACCAACACATCCAATGATTACACACTCATATGTTAACCTACCTACCCATACAACTTAAAAACAATCTAACACACACTAAAACTCCCACACAAAACCCTTCAAAAACAGTCACTTACCTTACATTCCATGCAAATCCATGCACCACATCAAACTACATCCAACATAAACACTGCATGTCACGTAACATAAAGCCATAATCGCAAATTCAAAATATTCGAATTCTCAGTTATGCACTTTCCACATTGTAAAATTCAGCTTTATAGTCTTGAAATGCTGAAATTCAAGATTTAAGCATTTCGAGATTATAAAGTGAAACCATAAATATATGGGTCTATATTATAAGACTGAACGTTCACAACCGCGAACACCTAAACAGTGACACATACAAGCCAAACTCCTAAAATAGCGAAGGGCGTCAACATCGAAATCTGGAATGCCGAACGCATTTACAACAACAACAGCACCATACAGGTAAGCAAAACCTACATAAACAAACTTCATTAAACACACAGCCCCCCTGCACCCCCCATGTGGGGGGCTGTGCCCCTACACCCCTCTACTTAAATATACCAGTTCTGAGATCACACTACAGTGGGGAAAAGGATATATTTCCTCTTCCCCACGATCACCCTACTGGCCATGGAAATACTTTCAGCGTTCCAGAATTTGATGTTGACATCCTTTGCTATTTTCAGAGTTTGGCGTTTATGTGTCACTGTTTAGGTGTTCATGGTTGTGAACGTTCGGTCTTATAATACAGACCCAAATATATTTATATACATACACACACACACACACACATATGTATATATATATATATATATATATATATATATATATATATATATATATATATATGTATGTATATATAGATATATATATATATATATATATATATATATATATATATATATATATACTCCAAGATATATTTAAAACATCTGATTTGTTTCATGTGTGACTGCAGTGATCCTTTAGAAGTTAAAAGCTAGAGTGACATATTAATAATTAATCATAATATATAATAATATATATAATGATATCCAGGATGCGAAATCCTACACCAAGGCACTCTATATGCATCTTCAGGATTGCATGGACCGTGCTATCCCAAATAAAACCAAGACTCCTTCCTCAAGCAAGAAGAAACCAGTCTGGTGGACGCAGGCCATAAGCAAACTTTACAATAAAAGGAGGAGACATACAAAAAAAAAGCCAAATCTCAAGTAGAAAAATCATCCCTGATCAGCATTAGTTAGAAATTGAGGGCTCTCATCAAGTCAATTAAAGCTAATTTTGAAAAGAAAGTTGCCAAGGATAACCATTAGGCCTTCTATGGCTACGTTAAAAACCTAAATGGCAATGCTCAGGTCTGTTTTAAACTAGTACAAAATGGAACAAAATACACTGACCCTTCTGACATTGCCAGCATCTTGGCTGACAGGTTCAGTGCAAATTCCCCCCCACCCCCTCACCACCTACAGGGCCTATTACCATTCCAAGGGATTGTGTAAGTCCAATTATTACTGATACGTTGGTTAACAAGGCTCTATCTAAAGCTAAAAACACTGCCTCCATGGGACTAGATGGTGTCCCAGGATGTGTCATACGCGAGCTCCAAAAGGAATTAATCCCGCATCTTAATACCCTGTTCAGTCTCACCCTGTCCATAGGATATGTGCCCATAGAATGGCGCGTGGCAACGGTGGTCCCGCTACCCAAGGGTGGGGCCACAACTGACCTTTGGAACTACCGACCAATAAGCCTGACCAGTCTGATCTGTAAGGCTATGGAGCAAATCATTATGGAACTCTTAAATGGAGAGATTGGGAAGCTCCAGTCGCTGGACCCCACACAGTTCGGCTTCGTCAAGGGCAGATCATGCCTCCTGAACCTGGTGGATTTCTTTGAGACAGTTACTCAGGTTATAGATAAGGGAAAGGAGGTACACACGGCTTACCTTGACCTTGCTAAAGCATTTGACACCATTCCCCATTCAGGTATTATTGATAAGCTCAAAACTGAGAAAAACACACTTTATAATAGCAAAGCTTTCGGATAAAATCCTTCCTCAATACTAATACAAACAAATCTAAAAACCAAATGGTTTAAATACAGGTCACTGAAGTCACATGACCAGCAGTCCAAAAATCACGTGACCACAAGTATATAAAACAAATCATTAAAATTAGAAAAATTAGAAAAAACATTAAAAAAAACATAACATTATCGCAACCTAGTACGTTGCAATTTAACAAGAACAGGTTTCAAGGTAATCATATTATTTAAACCTGGAAAATGGTCAGAGTTCAACTAAGAATCCATTCATACTCTTTTAATTCAAGTAAATTACCACTATCACCACCTCTGGCAGGAGGCCGTATTACATCAATAACTCTAAAGGAGAATCTATGCTCAATACCTGAATCAACTATGTGCTTATACAAGGCATTACTGTCAATGGCCCTTCTAATCTCCGATTTGTGTTCAATGATGCATTCTTTTAGCTTTCTAGTGGTCTTACCCACATAGAATGCAGTACATTTCACACAATTAGCTAAGTACACCACATTAGATGTAACACAAGTGGTAGAAAAATTAAACTGATAAACTTTACCACTAATAGGATGTTTGAACTTATCACTGCAACCAACCACAATATCAGAACAGCAGGAACAATTCAAACAACCATACTTGCTGGGGTTAGTGGTAAAAGTCCTCTCTACAGGCCTGAAAAAATCTTTGTAACATAACATATTCTTCAAGGACTTCATATTTCTATATGAGAAAAAAGGCCTGTCACCAAGAATGTCTTTAATCTCACTAGAGGCCATTAGTACAGCCCAATTCCTCTGTATTATTTGTTTTACAAAACAAGTCAAGGTATTATAACTAGTAAGATACCTAGTGCATACTTCTGAACATTCTAGGTCAACAGAACCAACATCATCCCCAAGAAAAATCGGCTTCAATATTGTCTTCCTATTAACTAAAACTTTATTTTTTAAATCTAAAACTAGTTTAGAATCATAACCACTATCCAGAAACTCTTTGGACTTCTCATCTAACTGCAAATTAAATATAGCATCATCAGTATTTAATCTACTAACTCTATTAAACTGTGAAGTAACAATCCCCTTAAAGACATGTGGGGCATGCATGCTGGAATAATTAATGTATCTATCAGAGTTTATCTCCTTTTTGTGAATACTGGTATGGATAGAACCCTCACGTAGTTGTATCTTAACAGCCAAGAAATTAATCTCACTATCAGAGGCATCCATCTTAAATTTCAAGAAACTGGTGGTTGCATTTAAATAATGAACAAATTCATTCAACTGTGAAAGGGAACCTTTCCAAACCATAAAACAATCATCAACAAAACGTTGATTAAAAACATATATTACTTACAAAATAATTATCCAAATTATAAATATAAGCTTTCTCCCATTGGTATAATACCTAGTTGGCATAAGTGTTAGCCACAGAAGTACCCATGGCTACACCAGTGAGTTGCAAATATAAGCATTCATCAAACAGAAAAATATTGTTCCTCAAAACTACATCTAGAAGAGAACAAATATTCTCAACAGATCTATTCACAAGAGAAGATTGGGAGATCAAAAATTGTCTGATAGACTCAATACCAAAATCATGAGGTATTACATTAAAAAGGGATGCTATATCAAGCGTTACAAACAAATACTCACTTTGTCGACAGGAACCACCAATACTATTAAACCAAACACGCAATTTACAAAGGAAATCAGATGTATCTCTTAGCACAGAAGTGCATTTAGGTAAATATAGTTGCAATTGTGCTTGCAAATATATAGATATAGGTTCGGTGATCCACCCCCCTCCCGATACAATTGGTCTCATGTGGGGGTTGGTCACCGACTTCTGTATCTTAGGCAGCCCATAGAGACAAGGGATAATTGGACAAGAAACAGTAAAAAAATGAAATAAATCCAGAGTAATATCACCACTAATTTGCAAATCATAGATCACCATATTGACATAACTAATACATTTATTTATTTATTTATTTATTGCAGTTGGTTTATCAGGATAGTCCATTGGGCCATAAAGAACCCGTTTTCAAAGGAGTCCTGGGGAGAAAAGCTCCAAAACAAAATGTACATTCAACATTTGACAGTGACAATGTAGGTACAGACAGTTATTAATAGTATGAAGGCAGACTAAGAGTAAAACATCTTTTAACATCTATTGATGTAATACATTTAAAAGCCTCAACATCATTCAGTAGAACAGAAACTAAAGATATATACTTAGGCTGATCCATAAGGACTACAGCCCCACCTTTATCGGCTTGTTTAATCACTAAATCTTTGCTCGCCTGTAGACTTTTGAGCGCTTGATACTCATCAAATGTTAAATTAAAGCAAGAAAATCTCAAAGTATTGCAGTCAGAATACAACATTCTTAATTCCCTCTCACACAAATCATGAAATGCTGTAACCACAGGCATACTAGAAGGTATAAAGGTACTACGCCGTTTACATGAAACTCCATTAATGACAGAAATACCAAACAAAACCTTTAAATTTACATTTCTAATGAAAATCTTAAGGTCTGTGAGCACAGTCACTAGATCACCCTTCGCTGTAGGAATAAAATTAAGTCCTTTATGTAGTACTGAACAATGAGCAGAGTTCAAGTTAAAGGTTGAAAGGTTGAGGATGCCTTTAATCATTTGCGATTTACTTTGCCCTGCCCTAAAGGGCTCTCATTCTTACGTTTGCCTGGGATAACTGTTTGTCCCATAAACGGTTTCCTTCTTGGAGAGGAACGCTCAGTTACAGCCTCCGGCTGTTCTAGATGAAAGCGTTTGCCAGAGAAATTAAATGTAAGTTGCTGTGCCTTCTTAACCACAGTGGAACATGAGGTAGCCTCTCCGTCTTGCTTGTCACTAAGTTCTGACTGAGAACAAGCATTTGTGGAGTCTAGCGTAGACGTCACCAAAGTAGGCATGTTCACTTGTAAGTGATTCGACGAAGCTGCCAAAGCCGGTTCATGTTGTTGTGCAATATCAACAGTAGTTTCAGAAAAGCCATCAAGAACATCTAAGCTTCTCTTATTACTACGTACTGCAGCATTAGGTTTAAAAGTTTGATCATTTTTCGGCCATGAGAAAATATGACCCCTTTGGAAGTCGTTGATATCATGCATGAGCTTACGCTTCTTCGTTACTTCCAAACGGTCATCCAATGCTTGTGTTCTGTCAAGTAGCTGCTGATATAACTCACCCATAGACGCAAATACAGGCATATCCATTAATTCATTTTCCATATTTAGTATCTCATCTTTAAGTTCCTTCTCGATAGTTGAAAAGAATTCATTCATTAAACTCATGTAATCCAAACTTAACTTGATGTTGAGTTGCTGCCACTGCTTCAGGAGCTCAGGATAAGAGTTCCCATATGAAGGCATTTTGAGAACTCTCAAGCCACGTGGGACGATGCCTTTATCTAGATATGCAGAGAAGCTAAAATGCTGCCATTGCAAGCGTTTATAAGTACCCACTTTTCTTTCAAAAAGATTCAGCTTTTTATGAAAATCTGAAACATTCTCAGATTTCCAATGTTCATCACTTTTCGATGTAGAACAAACCGAAGAGGCAAACTGTAGTAAAGGATTAGTCTCATTCATAAACAGAGACTTGACACAGTTAACAGTCTTCACCACTTCCATGTTAAATAAATGGATAAAGGACTGCAACACGACCCTTTAACTTGTTCTCAGAAATGCAGCAAACAAATTAACAAAAGAACAAGCTGCAAGGAAATATGAATAACAACCAAAACTGAGAAAAACACACTTTATAATAGCAAAGCTTTCGGATAAAATCCTTCCTCAATACTAATACAAACAAATCTAAAAACCAAATGGTTTAAATACAGGTCACTGAAGTCACATGACCAGCAGTCCAAAAATCATGTGACCACAAGTATATAAAACAAATCATTAAAATTAGAAAAAACATTAAAAAAACATAACATTATCGCAACCTAGTATGTTGGAATTTAACAAGAACAGGTTTCAAGGTAATCATATTATTTAAACCTGGAAAATGGTCAGAGTTCAACCTAAGAATCCATTCATACTCTTTTAATTCAAGTAAATTACCACTATCACCACCTCTGGCAGGAGGCCGTATTACATCAATAACTCTAAAGGAGAATCTATGCTCAATACCTGAATCAACTATGTGCTTATACAAGGCATTACTGTCAATGGCCCTTCTAATCTCCGATTTGTGTTCAGTGATGCGTTCTTTTAGCTTTCTAGTGGTCTTACCCACATAGAATGCAGTACATTTCACACAATTAGCTAAGTACACCACATTAGATGTAACACAAGTGGTAGAAAAATTAAACTGATAAACTTTACCACTAATAGGATGTTTGAACTTATCACTGCAACCAACCACAATATCAGAACAGCAGGAACAATTCAAACAACCATACGTGCCGGGCTTAGTGGTAAAAGTCCTCTCTACAGGCCTGAAAAAATCTTTGTAACATAACATATTCTTCAAGGACTTCATATTTCTATATGAGAAAAAAGGCCTGTCACCAAGAATGTCTTTAATCTCACTAAAGGCCATTAGTACAACCCAATTCCTCTGTATTATTTGTTTTACAAAATAAGTCAAGGTATTATAACTAGTAAGATACCTAGTGCATACTTCTGAACATTCTAGGTCAACAGAACCAACATCATCCCCAAGAAAAATCGGCTTCAATATTGTCTTCCTATTAACTAAAACTTTTTACATCCCTTTTTACTGTAATACCGCATGATTTTGGTATTGAGTCTATCAAACAATTTTTGATCTCCCAATCTTCTCTTGTGAATAGATCTGTTGAGAATATTTGTTCTCTTCTAGATGTAGTTTTGAGGAACAATATTTTTCTGTTTGATGAATGCTTATATTTGCAACTCACTGTTGTAGACATGGGTACTTCTGTGGCTAACACTTATGCCAACTTGGTGTTATACCAATGGGAGAAAGCTTATATTTATAATTTGGATAATTCTTTTGTAAGTAATATATGTTTTTATCAACATTTCGTTGATGATTGTTTTATGGTTTGGAAAGGTTCCCTTTCACAGTTGAATGAATTTGTTCATTATTTAAATGCAACCACCAGTTTCTTGAAATTTAAGATGGATGCCTCTGATAGTGAGATTCATTTATTGGATGTTAAGATACAACTACATGAGGGTTCTATCCATACCAGTATTCACAAAAAGGAGATAAACTCTGATAGATACATTAATTATTCCAGCATGCATGCCCCACATGTCTTTAAGGGGATTGTTACTTCACAGTTTAATAGAGTTAGTAGATTAAATACTGATGATGCTACATTTAATTTACAGTTGGATGAGATGTCCAAAGAGTTTCTGGATAGTGGTTATGATTCTAAACTAGTTTTAGATTTAAAAAATAAAGTTTTAGTTAATAGGAAGACAATATTGAAGCCGATTTTTCTTGGGGATGATGTTGGTTCTGTTAACCTAGAATGTTCAAAAGTATGCACTAGGTATCTTACTAGTTATAATACCTTGACTTATTTTGTAAAACAAGTACTACAGAGGAATTGGGTTGTACTAATGGCCTTTAGTGAGATTAAAGACATTCTTGGTGACAGGCCTTTTTTCTCATATAGAAATATGAAGTCCTTGAAGAATATGTTATGTTACAAAGATTTTTTCAGGCCTGTAAAGAGGACTTTTACCACTAAGCCCAGCACGTATGGTTGTTTGAATTGTTCCTGCTGTTCTGATATTGTGGTTGGTTGCAGTGATAAGTTCAAACATCCTATTAGTGATAAAGTTTATCAGTTCAATTTTTCTACCACTTGTGTTACATCTAATGTGGTGTACTTAGCTAATTGTGTGAAATGTACTGCATTCTATGTGGGTAAGACCACTAGAAAGCTAAAAGAATGCATCATTGAACACAAATCGGAGATTAGAAGGGCCATTGACAGTAATGCCTTGTATAAGCACATAGATGATTCAGGTATTGAGCATAGATTCTCCTTTAGAGTTATTGATATAATACGGCCTCCTGCCAGAGGTGGTGATAGTGGTAATTTACTTGAATTAAAAGAGTATGAATGGGTTCTTAGGTTGAACGCTGACCATTTTCCAGGTTTAAATAATATGATTTCCTTGAAACCTGTTCTTGTTAAATTGCAACATACTAGGTTGCGATAATGTTATGTTTTTTTAATGTTTTTTTCTAATTTTTCTAATTTTAATGATTTGTTTTATATACTTGTGGTCACATGATTTTTGGACTGCTGGTCATGTGACTTCAGTGACCTGCATTTAAACCATTTGGTTTTCAGATTTGTTTGTATTAGTATTGAGGAAGGATTTTATCCGAAATCTTTGCTATTATAAAGTGTGTTTTTCTCAGTTTTGGTTGTTATTCATATTTCCTTGCAGCTTGTTCTTTTATTATTGATAAGCTCACCAGCCTGGGCATAAACCCTTACATCATAAGATGATCACAAACTGGCTCTCAGACAGATCCCATAAAGTAAGAGTAGTGGGATCTATGTCCGAATCCAGACCAGTAACAATTGGTGTGCCTCAGGGCTCTGTCCTGGGGCCCCTCCTGTTTGGCATATACTTCACAGAACTACAGGCAAGCACGGAAGGGCTGTGGCTGACTAAGTTTGCGGATGACTGCAAACTGGGTGCTATAATTGAGTCTCCAGCCAACATGGAGATCCTCCAGAAGGGCCTAAATGAGACTGATGCATGGTGTCAAAGCCATGGTCTCAAGCTAAATGCAAAAAAATGCCTAGTAATCCCCTTTGGAAAAAACAGAGTACCCGCAAACTACAACATAGGAGGTAATCCCCTGAATAATGAAGAAGAAATAAGGGATCTAGGGACCCAAGTGGATAGTCAGCTTTCCTTTGATAACCATGTTGCCAAAGTGGTTAGAAAATCCTTCTATGTGACCCATCTGATCATGAAAGGGCTCGCATCAAGATCTAAGGATGTAATGGTGCCCCTCTACTCTTCCCTCATCAGACCCATTATTGAGTACAATGCACCAATTGGAATGTACCTGGCTAGACATCTCCGGTAGCTGGAGAGACCACAGAGATACCTAACCAAGAGGATTACTGGCCTCAAACAGTTGCCTTATGCAGCACAAGTGAAAAAGATAAGACTGTTCTCTGTTGCATACCGCTTTCTCAGAGTCGATCTCTGTCTAACGTACAGAGCCATGTCCAACCCAGAATTGTTGAACATGCTCCAGCTTAGCAAAACCAAATCTACTCGAGCTACACACTCTAGGGATATAAACCTCAACACAACAATTAATAGAACATGCTGGAGGGACAGATTCCCTTCACAGATTCTTCCCTTACTATGGAACAGGCTCCCGATCTACATAAGACAGAGCCCCTCACTATCACTCTTCAAGAGGAACCTTGATGAGTGGATGAGTAACAGAAAGTTCACACCGGGGATTGCACCAACAGTACTACTAGATAGGGGCCAAGGGTACTAGGTGCTAGTACAAGCGTCTAGGGAACTACTAAAGGGGCGGTGAATACCGCACAATGTGGCTGGGCTAATATATGCCTTCGGGCAGATAGCCCAGTACCAACCTATGAACCTATAAATAATTAAGTCAGCAATGCTTAACTTTTAAACATTCTTGGAGAAGTCAATACCATTTATTGCTTATTTCAAATTAGCCTGCTTCTACACAGCACTTCCAGCACCCAAAACTATAAACTCCATAGTCCTACCAGAACCTAAACCCTACACCCAAAACTCCCAGCCAGTTTCCAAGCCATGCATACACACACATACACACACACACACACACACACACACACACACACACACACACACACACACACACACACACAGACACACACACACACACACACACACACATACATTAGCATATACTCATAAAAACACACACACTGTACTGCTAATTGTGCTCTGCTCTGCATGGAAATTATCTAGTGCAGGAATCTCTGAATTCAAATATCATGTACTTTTCCTTCCAGATCACCATGGATGCTAATGAATCCCATTAGTTTAGACCCCCCCACTGCCACATTTATATGTAGTAATGACCCCCCTCACACTGCTCAGTAGACCAAAACTATGTCAATGAATAGGACATCCTTGTGTAGTACGTAAAACACTGTTCAACTTTACATACAACACAAGTTATCTATGAATTTCTCCATTAGTTTTGGAATATAAAGTCATAATCACTTGTTGTTTTCTTTCGGCTTTTCCCTGTTAGGGGTCGTGACAGCGGAACTCCGGTCCGCTAATGATTGGCAGTAGATTTTCACGAATGCCGAGGTGCCAGCTCGACGTCCAATCTTCAATGAAGGCACGTCCATTTACGCATGTCTTTTGAACGCCGCCCAACCGTGGGGAGGACATGCAGACTCCACACAGAAGGCACTCCCCACACTCCAGCTGTGAATCGAATGGGAGAACCTCTTGTTGTGAGGCAACAATGCTACCGCTGCACCACCGCGGCGGCATATGTAGTCATAATCACTAACATGTACAAATGCTGGCTAATTCTTAAGTGTTAATTATGATGAAATTAATGATGGACTGGGTAATTAACACCCAGATGTGTAATTTAACCATGATGCAGAAACAAGTGAAGGGGTAATGGAAGAACTCTAAAGAAGACAAATATTAAATATTAAATATTAAAAAAATATTAAAATTACATTAAACAAATCACAACTGTGAATCATGTTATCAACATATCAGAATAAATTATTAACCTGGAGACCAAAGACAATAGTAAAACATTTTTTTCACCTAGATTATAGAAATTAAGGGCAAAAATTAGAAAGCTGTATATTTATGAAAGACAATGGAGCATTTTTTCCCTTGCCCCTGACTACATACTTTCCAGACTTCTACCCAGTTTTCTTTTTCAAGCATACTGGGAGTGTAGTTTCAGCAACAGTTTCTGCAAATAGGAAAGATTTTTACAATATAACCTACCCTCTTATCCCTCGCTCCCCTGTCATATGCTCATCTCAGAACCATCCAGGGTTACTCCCCTCTTTATGAATGATTCTCCCCTCAGGGGAGTGTTGAGATGGATGTCACACTTTCCTGGGATAGGTACACCCGTCCTTCTCTGCCAGTGACTTAAACGTCTGCATCACTAATTGGCCTTGGGTCACTTGACCTATAGTTACGACTTTATACCTCTATGCCATGTCAATGGCTAGACAATTGAACAACTTTTGTTCCTTAAAATATAAGCAGTTAACACTCTGAAAAATTAACAATGATTTTAGGTATGCAAAAAATGGAGGAAGAAAGAGTTAAAACACAGGCATGACATGCCACATAACACAGATGTTGTAACAACCTTAACATAAAAAATTCTAGATGCACTTGACCTGATTCCAGTTATAGCAATTTATTTTATTTATTTTTATTTTACATTTGTTAACCGGGCTAGTCTAACTGGATATCTTTCCATTTTCACTAGAGGCCCGGGGAGAAAAGCTCCAGTAGCAGCAAATAGAAATTAAAAATAATGTTGTTGCATAGTAAATGAAAGGATTTCAATAAAAAATACAACAAGTAATAATAAAATAGAGTAGGTATTTACACTAGATAAAGTGACGATAAGTATAGGATAAATTATTATACAGTATGATTCATGAGGAATTTCAGTACATCAAACAGGATAGATTACACCAGTATGTTGATTTGAGTTCACCAGTTACAGTCCTGCTTCCAAGGAGTAAGCATTAAAGTTTTGGTAAAATAGTAGGAAGAGGAAATATCAGTAGTGAAAGCAGAAGATTAGTCAGGGTTGCTGCAGGGGCATAACCAGTGTGTTTTTGAGGTGTCTTTTGAGGTTTTGTTTAAAGAGAGGCAAGGAAGAAAGTAAAGTTAGTTCATTGGGCAGTAGGTTCCAGTTTTTTCCCACTGTGTTAGAAAACAGAGAATCTCCAGCCATGTTGTTTGACTTGCTTATGCTAGCAAGAAGTTTGCTAGAGGAGGGAATTTAGATTTTTGTAGGGGATTAATGAGATTGGAAAGTATAGGAGTGTTGTTAGGTTGGTAAAATATCTTGTGGGCAACGGTGAGTTGGGAGACTATCAGATGGTTTTGAAGTTCAAGCCAGCCTAGCTGCATTAGATTCAGACAGTGGTGAGTTCTAAGGGATTGCCAGTAGCAAATCTGGCAATGTTATTATAGAACATTTTAAGTCTATATTACATAAAGGGTATGAAGTTATACAACAAGAGGGTTTGTTAGAAACCACAAGTAATAATAAGGATACATCAAATAATGGAAACATTTTTTTAATTACCTATTCTCTTGATGCAGCATTGATTAGAAATATAGTGATTAAAAATTGGAGCATCATCACTGGAGATAATAACATAAATAAGGTCTTAGGACTAAATCCCAAGTTAACATATAGAAGGTGTCCAAATATTACATGCCTATTAGAAAAGAAAAATAGATATAAAACAACGCTGGAATGGGAAGATGTGGTTGTTGTGTACAATGTAAATCAATAAAAGTAGGAAATAAAGTGCATATAAAGAATAGAAATTACTACATTAGAGATAGGTTTAATTGTAACTCCAAGGGAATTGTATACGTAGCTTTATGCGAATTATGTGATGCATTTTACATAGGAAAAACAGAAAGAAAATTAAAACAACGTATATATGAACATCAGTATAGTATAAATAAGAGAAGTACCAGCAACGCACTGGCCAAACATATTATGGAAAATCCAACACATAGATTCCAATTTGCAGTATTAGAACAAATAACACAGGATTGGAGAGGTGGCCTGTGGGAATTAAAACTAGAAGAAAAGGAGTTTATGTGGCAGATTCGGACTCTAGCATACATCCCACCGGGGCTAAATGAATACATATCTTTGAAATGCATTTTAAAGTTGAAAGCACTTGCTAGATAGTATTTATGTATTTAATTAATGTATTTAAGTAATAATAAGTTATTCAGTTCAAACAATACATGGTTTTTAAATTTTTTTTAAAAATTTTTAAAAATTGTTTTAACAAAAGCAAATTTTGTAATTTTAAATGAGTTTTAAATGAGTTAATTGGTTAATTGGTTTACTATTTAAAGCTTGTTTCATTTGTACTTGGTTGTCTGAAGAAGTCAGAGCATCGTCTCTGACAAAAGCGCTCACATTAAACAGTAAAAGTTACAAGCTTGTTTGAATTCCTTTCCTTATCTGCAAAGACATTTTTTGTATGTGATGGCCTAAAGCCATGCTGGCAGTTTGCTATTATGTTATGTTGAGATAAATGGTTTAATAGTTGTTGGTGAATGCATTTTTCCATAATTTTTGCTAAGGGTGATAAAAGAGCTATTGGCCGGTAGTTAGAGTAATCATTTGAGTTACCACCTTTGTGTAGGGGGATAATATGGGAGATTTTCCAGATGTCTGGAATGGTTCCCTCCTTAATGGTTCTATTTATGAGGATGAATATAGGGTAGGCAATTACTTTGGCTGCTTTTTGCAGGTATTCAGGTGGTAGCTGGTCAGCAAAAGGAGTACAAGGCTTACGTTTTTGGATGAATTTGTAGATGAGAGTGGTAGAGATAGGTTGCAGATGGAATGTTGGTACAGTGCCAGGTATGGTGGTGGAAAGGCTTGAGTTGTCTGGGATTAGTTGTCTGGTTAGTGATTGTATGGTCTCTGTGAAGAAAGTATTGAAGGCATTGACAGTTTGATGGGTGGTATTTGGATCAGCCTCAAGTGGGGTAGGTGTACGAGA
Organism: Protopterus annectens; assembly: GCF_019279795.1. Lineage (NCBI taxonomy): Eukaryota > Metazoa > Chordata > Ceratodontiformes > Protopteridae > Protopterus > Protopterus annectens. Next base: position 524,308,301 of record NC_056729.1, read on the forward strand.
GTGCCCTAGGAAAAGGAGTTTATTGATACTAGAGCAGAACTTCTGGGGATTGTTTTGGTGAGTTTGCTGTAGTTTACAGTAGTAGTTCTTTCTGTCTGTAAGTATTGCATTTTTTGTACTATTTCTCAACTGCCTAAAATTTTGTTGATCAGAGATATTTTTGGTAGCTCTCCACTTAGCCCAAGACTTGTTCCTAAGCAAAATTTTCTGTCTGGTTTCTTTAGAAAGCCAGGGGGCTGGTTTGGACTTCATTCTGATAGACCATTTAGGTGCGTGCTTATCAAGGATAGATAAGAATTTAGAGGTAAGATACTTAACAGCCTCTTCAAGTGGTAGAGTTTTAAAGGGTTCCAGTTACAGGCACTAAATTCATTTTGGAATAATTCCCTCATGTATAGCTCTTTTGAGTGTGTACCTTTAACTCCTAGTGGGTGTGGCTTAAGCCTTTAAAACATTAATTTATCACCTTACAGTTCTAACAAATACTCATTGATAGAGTTCAAATATCAATACAATTGTTTGCCATCATGTATGCTTCAAGAAAAAATATTCTGATATATTCTACATAGCATGGTTTTGGAATTATTAATGCAAATATAAACAAGTAATAATTGATGCCTAGAGGAGCAGTTGGAGGTAACTGCAGAAATGCCTGGAGGCGTCACTCGGCTGTAAGTGTTTGTTGGTAAGTGCAATCCTATATGTGGGGGGGGGGTTGAAATATCATTTTTTTGCCTTATGATGTAGGTCAAAGTATGATTATTTACATTGTCTGGCAGAGTTTCTACCTTATAAGCTTGTTTCTGTCTATTTATAAGTATCCAGTCTAAGGTGCTCTCTTTTTTTGTTTGGTTTGTTGATTCTGGTTGTGGAGGTGATAGTTTGACTAAAGCCATGAAGGTTGATATGGGAGGTAGGATTATCAGCATTGACACCTTCCCAGTCAGTATTAAAATCATCTAGTATTATTGTTTCTTGGGGGTAAGTTCAGGACACCCAGCTTAGAATATCCTCTATTGTACTGATATTATTACCGGGAGGTAGGTAGATACAGATTATATATAAAGATTTGTTTGGGTTGATTTGAAATCTGGTGATAAGGACTTCTGCCTTACTATCCTGAGGTGGGTTGTATGGTAAAGTGGAAATCTGAAGTCCATCTTTGAATAGAACTGCTACTCCCCCACCCTTATGTTTTATCTGGTCTTGTCTCAATATATTATATCCTTGGGGAATGATTTCATTGTCTTTAGTCCCTGGTTTTAACCAAGTTTCTGTCAGGCAGAAAATGTCAAAGGAGTGAATATCTAGAAAGGTATGGAGATGGACTATTTTGTTAGTAATACTGCGGATATTCAGATGTTCTATTAGGAAAGAGTTAGGGAGTTTAGGGTGGGTTACTAGGGTGGCGGGATTGTTAGGGCCAGGGTTAGGGTGGATGTCACTGCCTTTTAAGGAGGGATTATTTAGTTTTATTGCAGGGTTATATATAAAGTTAGTTTGATATTTCATTTTCTTTACTGCGAGTTTATTGTATTTAATGTGGGAGAGTCTATGGTATTTAGGTAGTAGACAGCTGAGAATGGAAGTGATATTAGTCTGACAATTCGAGAGTATAGGAGTGTTTATTGCTGTTTGTTTTAGACAGTAGTTAAAATGGTAGTAATACAGTTTTTCAAAGGAGGTGAGGAGGTAGGCAGAGGTGAGAACAGTTGAAAGTATAGCTATGAGAATTAACTTGGTTATATTAGTTTTTACTACTATAAGAATCTTCTTGAGATTATATATAAGACATTTAAGGAGTTGGGTCTGAAATTAAGAAAAAAAGGAGGTATTGGATAAGGAGTGCATAAAGAGGAGGGAACTAATACTTATTAGATAAAAGAAAAGAGATATGGTAAATTACTCTAAGGAGTGGCTTATTGTAACTGATAGATAAAAAAGTAGGGGTGTGGCTAAATTTGTGTAAAGGATGGTGTATGGGATTGGTTGGATGGGAGAGAGGGTGTGGTTAAGGAAGTATAAGTTTAGGACCACTGGGGTGGGTGGGAATTGGGGGTAGGGTAGGGAAGCGGAGTGAGCCCACAGGGTGAATGGAGCGGGTAGAGCTACTTCTTGTTTGCCTATCAAGAGACTATCAGCTTTGAATTGATATACTGCAGGTATTTGTTAAGGTTAGTAGCACTATCTGGCCAGTATTTTTATAAGTTTTCAGAGGGAAAAGGTACTTATTTGTAGGCAGTTTCCTGTACACAGTACTGTGCTGAAAGCTACAAATTGTATTAGATTAGCTTAACTAGCTGTAAGACTCTTTGCTTTTATATCAGAAGGGAGTTGCTGCTGGTCACCTTTTGGGAAGTTACTTATGTAGTCTCCTCAGACTAGCTTCACTGGGAATCTGGTTCTAACAGCTGAGATTGATGAAACCAAAGGAGAGTGTATATCCTAGGTTCAGCTGAGTTATGTTAGCCTGACTAGCTGTATGTCTTCCTACCTTCTTGCCACCCTTATTTGTTTTGGGGAGATGCTAAATTATTCAATTCAGACAAGGATCGCTGAAATTAGTTTTAACAGCTGAGATTTGAGGGACCATAGGAGCTTATATGTTCAAGGTTCTGCTGCCATCTAGTGGCCAAAATAGGGAACTACACTGATTTACCCCAGTTAGGAATTAAGGATGGCTATAAATAAGAAAAAAAATGAGGTAAAACAGCCTGAGGGGAATACTGCTGGTGTGCTGGCCCTTAACAATGGGTTTAAAAAAGACATACACTGAGAAATAACTTACATACAACATCAAAAATAGCATTGTCAGATTGCTTATATTTTTTATGAGATTACAGAATGGCAGAGGTGTACCCAATGTGACAATAAGCAGCAGCAGCATTTCCTGTTCACAAAAGGGGTTGCATCATTTGGTTTACTGTAATTCATGTATTTTGAGAAGCAATAGAAAATGGACATAACTGACATGCCACAGACAGAAAGAAAATGGAGGTCTCTTGCACATAGCTCAAGATGGGTGCATGGAGGAAAGTTTTTTCCCAAACTTAGTAAAATTCTTTGAAGAAGCTTCTGCAGCTATATATTATGATCTGAAAGTTCACACAATATGTCTAGACCTGGCAAAAGCATTATCCTTGGCTAATATGTATGCATGATGTATAATCAAAAACACTTGCACAGTAAGAGCTTTAAAAATTAACTGGATCAAACATTGGCAGCTAAATAGAACACAGGCTGTCCCAGATGAATGTGTCCCAGGAGGTAATCACATTAATATAATGACCACATTAATGCATTTCATAGTGCTTAGAACATGTAAACTTCCTCATTCTCTATGCATACCTCTGAACTGCCCTAAATTTTGCAGAACGTCCCTGATATTGCTTCATATTTTTGTCAAAAATGTCAAACATCTCGTACTTAATTATCGTTCACAAAATGCATGTTGATGCAGAACCTCTTATTCTAGTAACCTTTTAGAGCAATATCTAAGACTGTCCCTGATTTTGATCCTTTTTCTCCTCTTTATTTCTGTTTTTTTCCCCCCAGAATCATACTTTGACACAAACTCATGCAGTCTCATGCCCAACATAAAGTAGAATACCATGCTTTTGGAAGAGTACTGTGAGGTTTGATAATAGAACTGACAGCTGTGCATGCAAAATTGACACTAATATAATTAGCCAAGGAGCACTAGCATATGAAAATCTTTGAATTTGACCAAGCTGATGCAGCAGTGGTTAAGAAGTTTGGGTCAGCTACTTTAATACTGAATTCCAATAAATAGATGACACAGATTCAACCAATGACAGAGTATTATGAATCTTTTAGTTTTACTTAACATTTTGCACTACTAGAGAACAGAAAATAATGAGGCTACCAAATTTGTTACACAGACAGTCGAGGTCTTTTCATTCAAATTGATATTCTTGAGTATGAGCTGTCTGTGTCTCACTTTCATGAAACTGTCAAATCTGGTTCTTTCTGAAGCATTATTCTGAATACTTAACCAATGGAGTTAACATTATGTTAGATAACTTCTTGCAAAACTAAATGCATGCATTGAAAAACAGCGTGATCAGTTGCGACAAAACACTGGCACATATTACAGGGTGATATAGAACTCTTGGTTCAGCAGCACAGGTTTCTGTCTATATATAAGAAATTGCATGATGCTTAGACTCAAGGAATGCATCTATAACAATAACATTTCTAGCAAACCAGTAAACAAAGTAGCATGATTTAAACATTTGCAATTAACAAAGCAAGAACTCACCCTGCAGTTTCATTTATTACTGCACTGTCTTCCACCACTCTGAAGTGTTCACCCAAAAATTAACCAGAGTACAAGAACGCTGACCTGCTGGATCCCATTGCAGTTTAAAAAAGAAATTAACAAACAAGAACTCAGCCTGCAATGTAGGTTATCAGTGGAGTAGGTAATTAAAATCTAACCTTTATGTGTCTACTGTTAGGAGCAAGAGGTGGGACACTACAGGACTTACTTCCCTTCCACCATCTCAGACTCATCATTCAGTAGTTTAAACTCCCTCTTCAAAGTTTTGAGCCTACTTAAATTACACTATCCCTTGGTCTGGCAAATGTGCTTCCACTTATAAATTGGCTATACTCTGCTGATAACTGCAGGAAACTTTGCCTTAAATCACCAAAGCTCTAAATGTACTGATCTGACTAGCTGCAACAACTGATTGCTTTCTGTTCTCGCGGTCTGCTCCACATCATGGTTCATCCCACTCTATTCCCCCTCACTTCGCTCCCCTACCCTGCCCCCCCTTTCATTATATTTATACACTCTCACCACTCCCACCACTTCACATAGGCAAATCAGCACATAACAACAATTGAACAACTTTCGACCACTCCCACCTATCTCAACACATATTTCACAGCACCTTCAATTAACACTCTCAACAGCCTGTAACCAAACACATAGTCGGCCTATATTAATTATAACCCCCATTCTTCTTTCTTACTACCTAAGAAGTAATCTTGCTCACTATCACTAACACCACCACACACATCTCTAAAAAGCCTCCTTAGTTTCACTACACAAATCCCAGCTTAATTTAACTTCACTTTGACCCTATGTAACATCTTAACATCCTTAACCCTTATGCTAGTTGCACATATTACCTCGTACAACCACACTAAACCCATACAACCACCTCATCATGCCACTATTCTAGCTTTAAGATCCTTTTCTATTTGCATCAGTCCACTAGATAATACCAAGATCTGTTCAGCATAAATTGGTTTATCCACAAACACCTGGACTTTTCTCACACAAATCGTTAAGATCTTTAGAAAGGACTATAATCCTACATTCAAAAAATTCTATCAAAATCTAGAGGCAGTATGTCTCAGCTATATTCTTAGACCTTTCCAAGGCCTTTGACATGGTTAATAATGAAACACTCATCAACACTCTCTCAGAATTAAATCTAAGCTCACCCACCATTTCCTGGTTTAGAAATTATCTAATAGGCAGACAGCAGGCAGTCAAATGGCACCAGGAACTCTCCCCGGTACCACCAGTCTCTAGGAGTCCCACAGGCTTCCATTCTTAGACCATTGCTGTTTTCTGTTTTCACTAATGACCTTCATACTGCCACACTTCATGCTTCTGCCATCCAATGTGCGGATGATTCCACACTAATCTGTGTTTCTTCCACCCTCCCAGGCACTGCTACAACAAACACAATCCTCTTTACTTGCTGTCGAAAGATGGCTGTCTGAATCACAACTAATATTAAATTGCAATAAAACTCAGCGTCTTATCTTTCCACCCACACAGCATTCTACTCATAACTTTACATTTAACATCACCTCAAATAGTAACAGAGTCATATATCCTGTCGATCACTCCAAACTGCTAAGAGTTGTAATCGATAGCAAAATAAAATCTGACATCCATATCCAATACCATAAAGAAAGTAAATAAAAACTTGCCATGCTATACAGAAACAAACAGTTTTTAGTTGACTCCACCAGAGCTACTATTGCACTCCCCTGTCTCATCTCCACTCTTTTGTACACTTTACCAATCTTTACCAACCTCAGGAAATCTGATCTTTCCAAGCTACAAGCATGGTATAATAAAATTGCCAAATTTGCAACCAGTACTCCTCACAGAATGCACCACTGTACCCCCCTTAAAACTCTTAATTGGCTAGAACTTCCACATCTCATTCTTTACAACCAACTTATACTAACCCACAAACTATTGCACTACCCTGAAAAATCCTTGCTTGACAAAACAAACTACACCTAAGCACTAAAGCTTGAGTCCTATGATCCAATCAAAAACTCCTATTAGATATGACCAAAGCCAATAATTCTGCAGGTACATCCCTCTATAGCAACATTATTGCCAAACATTTTAAACAATCTTCCCCCAACATTTCAGCCATAATTTCCATTGCTTCCTTCAAAAAGGCCTTAAAATCCCACCTACATCAATCATGGCTCTGTAATTGTGACAACCCTGATTAATTTTTTATACTTCCTACTGATCCATTTCTAATCCCCTCTCTCCCAGCACTTTGCTACTCCCAACAATGTACCTCTTACCTTCTCTCTCCTACTTTTATTAACCCCACATCCACCTTCCTTTGTCAACTTATATTACATCCCTAGCCTTAAAATCCACCTACTGCAAACATAGCTCTGTAATGTGGCAACCCTGCTTAATAAAAGACTCAGAAATAATACCTCAAATCTTTGCAATAACCAGAAAAGATAGATCTAAAAAAGGGGGTGGGATAGCCATTCTTTATCCCTCTACACTCAACATCACACCCTACACCCATAATATACCCATCTTTTCTAATGCTGAGGTACTAATCTATTTTTTAAACCTCAGCACATAAAAAAGAATTTGCATAATAGTACTGGATATCCAACTAGGTCACAATATACCAGTGGTGGAAATCATTTTATCCTGGACATCCCAAACAATAAACCTCGAAGCAATAATCTTAGGAGACGTAAATATAGATTGGCAAACCATAGCTTCCAACTACTCCACAAATAGTATAAATCTGTATGTATTTTCACAGCTTATCTATACTCTGACAAGATACAGCAAAGATCTTACCTACCAATCCACCCTAGACTGGATTCTAGTATCCCACCCTTCCGATTGCCCCTATTCTAGTACACTGTCTAGTTCCTTCAGCAATCATCTACCAGCTTATTCCCTTAGAACAAACTTCCAACAACTAAGAGTGCACACTGTAAAATCAGTTAGGAACTCAATTAATTTTTGTCAGCATAAATTCAATAATCTCCTACATGAAATAGACTGGACACCCCTTAAATAACTACCCCTTAATGCTGCTGTACTATACTTTAATAACACCTTCCTTCACATACTTAATACACCAGCTCCCATTCGTATGAAAAGAATCAAAAAGAACTCAGCACCATGGCTCTCTAAGGAATGTAAACACCTGAAGAAGCAAAGGGACCTAGCCTGGTCAACCTGGAAACTAAACAAAAATGAACAAAATAATGTTAATTTCAAAACAGTATGTAACAAAGTGACAAAACTAATCAACAGAGATAATAAGTCACACTATTCTCAGCTTCAACTCTAGCATAAAACCATCCCTCCAAAATGTTGTCACTCCATATCATCTCTACTTAACCCTGGAACAAACAGAGTACACCCCATCACCTGATACTTCTCCATCACAAATAGCTGAAAACCTTAACAAGCACTTCATAAAATCAATATCAGGCCTACTTACTAATGCCCCTAATGCTGGACCCCCCACCCTTCAACATATTCAGACACCAATCCTATACCATCAACTTCTTCTAACCCTATCATTATTAACCCCTTCCAGACTGAACAAAATGTCATACAAACCCCATTCTCATTTCAGCCCATACCCAGTGACACCATTAAGAAACTGCTACAAAAACTAAACCCTGTTCCACCTCAGCTGATAATCTTCCACCATCCTACCTCAAACTGGCTACTAACTCAGTCATCTACCCAATCAGTATCCTTATAAATAGGTCTTTGTCTGAATCAGAAGTATCTACCAAATGGAAACAATTTCACATCATCCCCATCTACAAAGGAAGCAAATCTTTTTAATCATTCAGTTTCCATCCTATATCAATCTTGTCACCCACATCCAAAATTCTCAAAAGAGGTACCCATCAGCAGGTAATGCAACATCTATTTTAAAACAATCTTTTAACCAAAATTCAACATGGCTTTTTACCCAGCCACAGCACACCTACAGCCCTATTATCCTTTCCAGACACCGTGAACAAGGCCAGAGATGCAGGATACTATACAGCCTCAGTATTCCTTGATCTCTCCAAGGCCATTTAAAACAGTGTCTCACCCCTTACTATTGAGCACACTGTCTAACTTAGGCTTCTCGCATAGCACAGTAAAATGGTTTCAGAGCTACCTCAAGGATAGTGAACAAGCAGTAAAATGGTTCAATGAACTCTCACTCTTTCTCCACAATCCCACTGGAGTCCCTCAAGGTTCCATTTACATCCTCAGACCCCTACTCTTCAGCATTTTCATAAACAGCCTTCACACTGGCTCTCACCCTGGATCATTCAATATGCTGATGATTCCATCATAATCTGTACTGCTTAATCACTATCAGAACTACTTCTCAAAACTCAACAGTCCTTTACTGCAGTAAAATCCTGGCTAAGAAATGCCCATATTTTTCTTAATACAAAGAAGACTAAACTAGTATTCTTTCACCCTAAAAATACCTCCCCTGTCACTGATCATTTCAACATCCTTGTATCTGGGAACAGTGTTACAGAAACAGTGCAGGAAACAAAACTTCTAGGAGTTATCATTGACAATAAACTTTCATTTTAAACCCCATGTACAGCAAAATATAAAGAAAACTCATAAAAAAATGGGACTCATACAGAAACAAACATTTCTTTAGTACAGCAACCAAAACTACACTTGCAAAAGCATTTTTACTTCCCTCCATTCTTTACGGTGCCCCTATCCTAACTAACTTACAAAGTTCTACTTTAAGAAAGATGGAACAGTGCTACAACAAAGTTGCAAAGTTTGCTACAAAGTCTAAATATTACACACACCACTGTAAACCACTACTAGAACTAAGCTGGCTTGAACTCCCCAACCAACTTGCCTTTATTCAGCTATCCTCCTTGCAACCTTATTTTCAAACCTTCTGCCTGCCCTGCACTAGCCAGTCTAGTGACCCTTACAAACCAAATCGATCTCTATGATCAGAAGACAAAAATCTCTTGGTTATCTCAAAACCCACAAGAAAACCAGGTCACTCTCTGTATTCATACTGTGTCTCTGTACAATGGAATTCATTACCTCTAGCTACCAGGTCTATGCCAGGCCTAACCCATTTCAAAACATCTTTAAAAACATCCTCTCAAAAATACATGGCTCTGCTCCTGCATGCAGCTTGTCTAATGATCAGCTCTTCCTCTTCTTCCACACTAACCTCATCCTCCTCTTCTGTCACATTTCACTCCCTCACTGTCTGCAAGATCCTAATGCTTTCCTGACTCCTTCTCTGTTTCTAGACCATATCCTTAAACTACTGCTCAGGCTGTAATGCCTCTATTCTTCTTAATTCTCTTGCTATTTTTCTGCATCACTCACTTTCTGGCTATTATTTCCTGACTTCATTTTTTCATGTACTATAACAGTCAGTGTCATACATTGTACTACCTACATACTATTTTTGGACACTATCTACTCATAGGCTATGTATATGGTGAGAGTGACTGTAATTGTCTTTAACGTTTTAACTCTATAGAATTGCCTAGATGTGTAGTATCTAGTGTAATGCCTTGTACCATAGTTCATATTCTTTCAACTTAGGTTTGGACAGCATTTCTCATGTCATTTGTATCGTATTAGATTATACTGTATTTGTATTGTACTGTATGTGGAGCTTTTCGCCCCAGGCCTCTGCTGAAAATGGGTTCTGTAGACCGAGTCAGAACACCCTGGTAAACAAATGTCAAATAAATAAATACATAATATTTTATACTACCTACTGCTCTTTACCAACTCCTTCTCTCTCAGTACATTGCTATCCCCACTAATGTACCCTTTTCCTTCTGTCTTCTACTTTCAATAACCCCTCACCCTCCAAATCCCTCTTCCAAGAAAAAACAAAATTTAAAGCCTTCTCTCTTGATAATATAACCACTAAAGTCACTTCTCAGAGCAAATTATTAGGGATGATAGTGAATTATGATGATAGTGAGTGAACATTGCACAAGAAAAACTCATCAAATAGACATGATGCTTTATAGAGACAAAAAACTTCTCATGGCACAAATAAATCTGCACTTACCATGAAGTATCTCTTCCCCACACTTCTTTATGTACTTCCATCCTTACTAACCTTCAAGCATCACAAACATGAAAACTTGAACAATTCTATAATAAAGTTGCTAAATTGGCAGCAAATACCCTTTTCAGAAACCACCACTGTATAGCACCAAAAAGCCAAAGTTGGTTAGAACTAACCCATCAACTTTATACAGCTTCTTTCCACCTATAAAATAATCCAGACTCCATCTGCTTGTCTAGCACAAATAACATTCTACATGGCTATGTTCCTTGTCAGTCATTATGATCCATTGCCCAAAAAATCCTGTCTTTCCACAAACCTATTACATCTGCTAGGCATTGTCTGTACTTGTACCATGTTACTAAGGACTGGAACTACTTACCGCTACCCATCCAGTCAAAACCCTCCCTCCCATCATTCAAAACCATTCTGAAAGACATCCTAGTCAAAAGCTGTCTCTGTTCTTGTTCAGCACTAGGATAAACTATATACCAAAATGTGAACAAATATCTATTCATACCTACATCTCTAATCCAAAAAGCATCCAGAGACGAAGGAGTCCACACCAACAGTAAAACACGTCCTTTAATACACCACTGATAAAAAAAAAAGTGGTGTATTAAAGGACACATTTTACTGTTGGTGTGGACGCCTTCTCTGGAGGCTTTTTGGATTAGTCTGTTTTCTGTTTGCTTCCTGGTTTAGTATTTGTCTTCATACCTACTAGGTTCATAGGTAGGTACTAGGCAATCTGCCCGAGGGCAATTATAAGCCTAGCCAGAGTGTGTCAGCTTTCGCCATCCCATTGATTAATTAACTGATCCTGTGTCAAACAGAGCCAATGAAGTGATCCCAGGGGTGTATTTTCTGTTACCCATCCACTCATCAAGGTTTCTCTTGAAGAGTGTTAGTGAGGGGCTCTGCCTAATGTAGTTTGGAATTTTGTTCCAAAGCATGGGGAGTCTCTGTGACAGGAATCTATCCCTCCAGCATGTTCTATTTATTGTTGTGATGAGGTTTAGCTCACTAGAGCACGTGGCTCGCAGTGACTTGGCTTTCTTTAGGTGGAGCATGTCCATCAATTCTGAGTTGGACATGGATTTGTAAGTCAGGCAGAGATCACCTCTGAGTAAGCGATATGCCACTGAGTACAGCCAGAGTTTTTTCAGTCGGGCTGCATAGGACATATGTTTGAGGCCAGTAATCCTCTTGGTGAGGTACTTTTGTGCTCTTTCCGCTGTTGGAAGTGTCTTGTGAGGTACATCCCAAATGCGGCATTGTACTCTATGGTGGATTTGATGAGTGATGAGTAGAGGGGCACTATAACCTCTTTATTTCTAAATGCAAACCCTTTAGTAATTAGATGGGCCAAATAGAAGGATTTCCTTATCTACTTTGGCAATATGATTGTCAAAGGAGAGATCACTATCTATCTGGGTCCCAAATCTCTTATTACCTCTTCTGTATTAAGGGGGCTGCCACCTATGTGGTAATTCATGGGTGTTTTGTTTTGGCATTTAGCTTGAGGCCATGACTTTGACACCAGGTGTCCATCTCAGTAAGGCCCTTTTGGAGGATGTCCGTGTCAGCCAGAGAGTCAATTATGGCTCCCAGTTTGCAGTCAACGGCGAACTTGGTAAGCCATAGTCCTCCTGTGTTTGCCCGTACTTCTGAGAAGTATATGCCAAACAGTAAAAGTCCCAGGGCCGAGCCTTGCAGGACACCACTTGTGACTGGTTTAGAGTTGGACCTGGAGCCCGCTATTCTTATCGTGTGAGTTCTGTCTAAAAGCCAGTTGGAAACCCATCTCGTGACGTAGGGGTTTATGTTCAGGCTGGTGAGTTTTTCTGTAATAGCCGAGTGGGGAATGGTGTTGAAAGACTTGGCGGGGACAAGGTAGGCTGTGTGAACCACATTTCCCTCATCTATGGCCTTTGTGACTGTCTCAAAGAAGTCAACCAGGTTTAGTAGGCATGATCTGCCCTTAACAAAGCCGAACTGGGTCGGGTCAAGTGTTTGGAGGTTCCCAATGTTTTTGTTAATGAGTGCCATGATGATGCGCACCATAGCCTTGCAGACCAGGCTAGTCAGGCTTATGGGGCGATAGTTACCAGGGTCAGTTGTGGCCTCTCCTTTGTGGAGTGGAATAACAGTTGCTGTGCACCATTCTATGGGCACGTAGCCTGTGGAGAGGCTGAGGTTGAACAGCGTGTTTAGGTGGGGGGGTTAGTTCATTCTGTAGTTTGTGCAAGACGCAGCCTGGGACACCATCTGGCCCTACTGACGCTGTGTTTTTGGCTTTTGAAAGGACTGTTTTCACCTGTGCATCTGTGATTTCCGGGACACTACACTTTTCCAGTATTGTTGTGGGCCCTTTTGGGGGTGAGAGGGGGGTAAAGTTTGTACTGAATCTATCTGCCAGGATGTTGGCAATATCAGTAGGTTTAGTATATTTTGTGCTATTTTGCACTAGTTCAGTGCATATCTGCGAGTTGCCACTTAGATTCTTAACATAGCTAAAGAAGGCTTTGCGGTTATCTTTTGAATCCTTGGCTATTTTTCTTTTGATGTTAGCCTTGGAAGATTTTATGAGGGACCTTAGTTTCTTACTGATACTGATCAGGGATATCTTTTCTTCTTGGGATTTGCTTTTTTTCTGAACTAGTTTCCTCCTCCTATTGTATAGCCTGTTTATGGCAGGGTCCACCAGACTGGTGTCCTTCTCTTAGAGGAGTGAGTCTTGGTTTCGCTAGGGATGGCACAATCCATGCATCCTTGTAGGTGCTCATAGAGTGCATTTGTAAAGGTTTCTGCATCTTGGGGAGCGTTATCTTTTAGTGTGGGGGCTGTGAAACTTACTGCCTCTGTCTTAAGTAAGGTTTAGTTTGCTTTAGAAAATTATTTTTACGTGGTTTCCTTAGTTGGGGATGGTGGTGGGGTGTGGACATCCAGACTGATTAGTTTATGGTCTGATCTATCTAACCAGTGATGGGTTGACCTCTGGTGTGGAACACCTGTCGCCCATGTTGGTGATGACCAAGTCTAGTATGTTTTCACCTCTTTTAGGGGAGTTTACCAGCTGATCCTGGGTGTTTGAGTTGATGACTACCAGGAAGCACTGGGCCTGGGAGTTTATACTCGAGTAGTTTTCCCAGTTAATGGTAGGGTAATTGAGATAGCCCAATATCAGGGTGCTCAGTAGGACCTTCATGTTTTCCAGTGTCTCCAGAAAGGCAGAGTGGTGGTCCTGAGTCATGGAGGGTGATCTGTAGCAGGCCACAATTTGCATTGCAGATTTGCCTGATGTTAGTTGCACATGGATGATCTCATGCTGTGCCACTAACCTGGAGGTGTAGGTATCCTTGATGAATATGGATACACCCCCTCCTTTTGTGTTTCGGTCCGTGGTCTGTGGCCGAAACATGTGGTATGAGTTGTAGCCCAGTAGTGCTGGGGTGCTCTCTGGAGCCTTGAACCAGGTTTCAGTTACTGCACAGATGTCGATGTTCTCCATACTGAGGAGCGCTTTGAGCTCGTGCATTTTGAGATTTAAACTCCTGTCGTTGAGTAACATAACCCTCAGGTTTTTGTTAATTGTGCTGTTTACAGAGGTGGGTTTTGACTGAGCCTTGCCTAAAAAAGGCATTATGGGGGCAGCAAGAGCCTTGGCCAGTATTCGAAAGCCTAGGGGTGACAGGTGCAAGACGTTTCTTGTGAAGCAACATGGCTTGTTGAGCATGTTGTCCCAGGCTGACAGACACTGGATACCCTTTGAATGACACCAAAAGCTTAGCCAGTTTTTGAAATTGATCATTTTTTGTTTATACTGAGGTATCATTCTTGGTGAGGGCAGGATGCTACTCAGGGTCAGGGTCATACCAGCCTGGGCTACACCTTTCCCTGACTATCATCCATTCTTTATGGTGACTATGGATGTTAAATCCCTTTTTACAAACATCCCTAATGAATTAGGTCTAGAAAGTATCCAAACTTACTTGACTTTACATTCAGACATGTTACCTAAAAGAATAAACTTTGTTTGCTTGCTATTGGAAATAGTCTTAGAAAATAATGTGTTTTTGTTTAACCATGACATATTTTTAAAGAAAGATGGCGTGGCTATGGGCACTTCATGTGCCAATAGCTACGCCAATTTGGTCATGGCTTTATGGGAAGAACAGAAATTATTTCGATTGGAGTTATATCAGAAATATGTATGTTTCTACAGGCGTTTTGTCGATGATTTATTTTTTCTAGGGACAGGGACCATAGATGAACAGTATAGTTTTGAGAAGGAAGTCAATTATTTGACACCCTTCCTGAAATTTACCATCTTCAATTCTAAGGATAGCATCACATTTTTAGATGTACCTATCTGGCGGTTAGAGAATGGTAAACTTAATACAGGTGTTCATAGAAAGCCCTGTTACAAAAACACACTAGCTCTTCCATGTCTCTTTTCATGTAGTCCAGGGAAGTATGTCTCAGGTCATTCACACCAACATGAACAATGACAGAAGTCATATTTGTACTTGTTCTGGAGTGACCTGAGTGCTTGTGTTATGTGGCAGATTCTGGATCCCGGCAGGCAGCTAACAATAACCTTCTGCTTGTCCAGCCTAGTTTGTGGGACATCAGTGTGCCTGACTATAGAGTCACCTATTACTAGTGTGTTAGGTATGTTATTTCACCTTAAGGGCTGTGATTGTGTGGCACACTGATTTTGTGTTTTATGTGTTGCCTTGTTTGTGACAAGAGGTGCAGGTTGTTTGGGTGTCTGCTTTGGAGGTCTCTGATGCTTTTGCAGGTTTTTATTTAGAGCCTCCGAGTATGATTTTGTGTATTTATGTATATTTTTTTGCCATTGCTCATTTAGTAGGTCTGTGTGCGGCTGGAGGTGTGGTGCAAATGTTAATTTTCTCCTCTTGACTGTCTATTCCAGCCTTGGATGGAGACAGATTAGCCTCCAGTTTGGCTGTATAATTGCATCTCTCGCATATGTTAGTGTTTTGTGGTAGGAGGAGAGGGTTGTCTGTGTACATGAGGCAGTTGTAACATTGCCTCAGGATATCCAGATTCACCAATTGGACTGGCGACTACACCTGACATTGCCCTTTGGTCATGCCTGAATAGTAGGGTAAGCTGCTTACTCACTTGGTTGGTGAGGGGTGAATAAAGAGCCTTGCCCTGCTGGGCAATCAAGTGTCAGGGTATATTAGTGCTTGTTATTAGGTTTGAGCAAATGCTGGGCTGTAGGATGCTTTTTGAGTGCTTAGGTTGTGAGTTAGACTAGTTTCAAGGGAAAAACTGCAGAGGAGACTTATGGAGCTTGGAATAATTTAAGCGTTTCTAACCGGCACTGCCTGGCACGCAAAACCGTGCAAACTCAGTTTTGTACAGCGGGGAAATGAAAGTGATAGACATTAGCCCAAAATGGCCAATAAACTACTAACGTCTGGGCTTGAACCACTCCTCCAGGGACAGATAGGCTGCTCAAAGCTCCCCTCTCTCACAGGTGAACAGAGAAACTTCCTTCTATCCAAGTATTCTCCCTTCTTCACTCACTTCCTTACTTCTATCAATCTATTGGTCAATTTCTCTACCCTGGCATTCTTGCTAAATACACCATAAGCCTAGTTTTCTCTCATTTTGTATTGCAATTACTATTTGTATTATACTACTTTACCTTTAATTTCTCTATAAACTGGCAAAATGTGTTAGCATGTAACTCATATCTGTTGTTAACCATTTTCATATTATGTCTAATTTGGTATAACTATTTAAACTGTGTTTCTTTGCATTATTTTTAAAGACTGTAAAATTATTGTTCTTAAAATGTTTTGTATTACTTTGGAGCTTTTCTCCCTGGGCCTCTACTGAAAATTAGGCCCTACCTAGTCAGTCCACTGATCAAATGTCAATAACTAAATACAAACAATGGTATAAATAAAATGTGTTACCAAAATAGTATACATAGTAGAATAAATATTGTATTTGACTTAAAATGTGTAAATACATTGTTCTTTTCTTTAAATGTAGTCAGAATGTTCTTCAGATGTATCTATTGCATTTAGAGAAGAGGGGAACTTGCTTGTATTAGAAAGAACAGGTTTGCTGAATGAGCATTTGAAAGTAGAATAAAAAGGGGGCTGAGTGGGATATCTCAAGAATCTGCCTTGAGAATATTCCATCATTTTCTCAATATGTCATGCTTCAGCAAGTGTGGGGAGCAGGTGTGGTTCCCACACATGCCTCAGAAGAGAGAGCCAACACCATGTAGAGCTTTTATGGGTACTTTTCCGTTATCGGGGCAACACTGTTAACACGATCGTTCAGCTGTAATCCAGTTCGTTAGCATGTCTGTTAACCACTTGTCTGTACAAATTATTTGTTGCAATAATTTGTTTATTTGTAAAAAATAGAAATTTTAAATCGTACACACATCTCGTTAACAGATGTGTTAAGGTCCTAGATTACAGCTGAACGATCACGTTTAAAATACTGCCTCGCTAAGTTACAAGGACAGAAAGTAGAAAAATAAAGAAATACTTCCAATTCAGATAACAGGCCTTTTTTTTAATTTTGCTATACACACCACATTACTTGGCATTAAATGAACTATCTTCCTTTACAGTGTCGTAATTCACATGTAGTCCATGCAGTTCTCAAGTGGCAAAACTTGAACGCATACTCATGATGAATATATTTCATCAGAGGGATTGTACTTCTTTTGGCATGAAATGATGTTAGAAATGCAGGGAAATGGCTATGTATATGTTTGCCTTGAAGTGCTTACAACACAGAAGTTGTTAAGATGCAACTTGGAATTGAAGTAATTATGTTAACCCTTCATAAAATAAAATATTAGTACATCCCAACAGCGGTCATTTCTGTTGTCAGCGATGACTTGCTAAATCAGTGGCTGATGCTTTAAAAAAGGAAACACTTTAATACTACTCATTTGTTTTTTTTTTGTTTTGATTTTTTTAATATTCCATTATTTGGCAACTTTTTAAACTATTCTGTTATCGGGCAAACGGTGTAGATGCAGCTGCTGAGCTGCGAATCCACTGTCAAACCATGTATTTTTGATGTTAATGTTACCAGGCGTGTGTCAAATCATTACATGGATAATATTTAAAAAAATAAGCTGTAACCACTACATTTTACACACACCTGTTAAGATTAAAATCAACCATACACAGTTGGACACTGGATTTGGAGCTCAGCAACCGCATTAACAGTGTTGCCCAGATAATGGAAAAGTACCCTTTTATGATATACCCCATGGCGATGAGGTACTGGGACAAAATACTGTTCTCAGATTGACATAACCTGAACCACAAAACATATCACTCCATCAATTGCTGTTGGTCTGTACTACACAATGTATCATCTACAATGTGCGTGCTGGCCACACAAGTCATTATCATGACTCCCTCATATGGCAATATAACACACCTGTAACATGTACTAACAGTTTGCAAGGAGTGACTTCTCACAGGGGCTTTGTTTTGGTGATACTGGATCTGCCCTGATACCTTATGTCATGACACCCATAAGAGATCTACAAAATCCAAAAGACTATGGGTACAGCCATGTCGAATCAAAAACAAGTAGTATCATTGATCATGCATCTGGGATGCTGATGGCATGCTTCCACTGTCTGTATTCATTCAGCATGACACCTGCACGTGTGAAAATAGTGTTAGTGTGTGGTATGTTACATAGTATCATACTTATGAAGCAATTATAGCTGTGCAGGTCAGCAGTCCCTAACCCACCAGGCAGTGGAGGGTGGCTTACATTAGGAACCAGATGTGGAGCCAACAGCACAGAATAATCATACCATTTGAAGGTGGGAGCAGTATGCTATGGCACTGATGAAGGGGCTTGCTCAGAGCTTCAGAACATAATAGACAAGAGTGAAGCAGGTACACTACAGTAATAGTGATGCATGCAAAACCAGCACAAGGCTAGCTTACCTACCTGTAGTCTGGTCACTCTGTGCTTCTGACATAGGAAATTCAAGTAACAGTATATAAAGGGCAGGTTACATCTATTATCCTTTGCATAGGTGAGGAAGGTAGTGTAGAAGTAGATATCTTTCACAGAGTGGTGTGTTAATGCTGAGGATTGTGAAAGTAGAACATGTTTTTATGTGATGTGCCCTGTCAGTTTGTGGGCAGAGGGATTTAGTGCAAACTTCCCTGACTGATAATGCCACCATTATCCTGTCCTTCTTATGAACAGTGGTCATCTTGGGTATCTGCAGGCATACGGGCTGTGTCTGTGGTCAGTGATGGGGGTGCTGTGGTCATATTCCCTGTGTCCAACACACACCCTGTACTGACATTGCCAGCTCATCTCTGCCATCATTTTCAGAGGCTACAGATCTTCCAACATCAGGCAAGAGTAGTTGCACAGTGCTGGTGCTGAACAAATAATCACCTGTGAATACAGAAAGCACAAACTATCCAATGTAAGTATGACTCATGACCAGAAGTATAGAAGCAACTGAGTTTTATAAATGTTAACACAATAACGAGCAGCACTTAAACTGCATTCCTTGGACATATAGCTGTGGAGGATTGAACCCTGATGTACCTGTGTAATGTAAATCAGACAGTTTTAATACTTTTGACAGTGAGTGAGCAGCGTACAGTTCTACAGGTATTATTTCACATAACTAGGTCTAAATATCTGGAACATCTCCAGTTGATTGTCTCTGGCGCTGGTCTAGCTTTGTCTAACATCCTGCACCATAGTCTGGGACTCTGCTGAGGTGTCACTACCTCTGAGAGAGGCCAGGAACTCCTCTGTCTACATGAGAGGTGGTGCATTCAATTGTTCCTGACCAATTTCTCAACCTTCCTGTGTTGCGTCTATATTACCTAATTGAACGTTTAGGTTAGCAAATACCTAAATGTCAATCTGGTAATATCAAAAAATTAAAACAGCGAGTGGCCGATTTAACATAAGGAATGAATTCCCTTAGCCACAAAAAAAAAACAAAAAAAAAACATTAAACCCAAATGAAGTGGGGGGCTTCGCCCCACCCCCCCATCCCCTAACTAAATATACCAACTGCGAGATCACTGTACAGTAGGGAAAGGGGCAAAATCCACATAACGGCCAAGGGAATTCTTTCCCTGTATTAAATCAGCAGTTTGTGTTTTTTTTGCTTTCGGCATTACCAGATCGACATTTAGGTATTCACTAACCTAAACATTCGATCAAGTAATAGGAACCTCCTGTGCCAGTATCTGAGCTGTTTGTTGGGCAGCATATATGATGTCACTGGCCATGCAGCATATCATTTCATAACTGCCGTTATGGCCACCAATGGCATTGATGCCTGCCACAGTATCATCCCATGCATTGTGCCAGAAGGCCTGGTTATATGCATGCAGGCAGAAGAATCATGGAGATGGAGGGCCTGGAACAAGACCTCATTATCCACATCAGAGAACTTCAGCTTACAGGTGGATTCCTCAACAGAATTCTCAGAGTAAACTGAGTGCTTTTGCTTTCCTTGTTTTTTTAGGCCTTGCTCTGTAGATGTGGAAAAAAGATGAATTAGCAGCCTTGTTCAAGTGTGCCCCTGCCAAATCCATATACCACCAGCACTCCCTTTGGCCACAGAGCATGCTGTTCATGTGCCTGAGAGTTACGTATGTGTAGTCACACTCTTTAATTAAAATCAGACACATACATTTACTATGGAAATATCCCAAAAACATTGCCCAACAACTGCAAGTAACCAAGGTGGCATCACTGTTTTTCTCAGGGTTAAAATTATTTTTCTATCTCACATATGTGTATAGACAAAAGTATGAAATTATGAGTGTGTCTCACATTATGCTTATCAATCATTCAAGCCAGCAAGTGTGTTACCCCTGCAATGCAACTTCCCAATACACTTCCTGACAAATCTGTCTCTTATTAGTTCACAAGTTCAATAGCAGTGAAAAGCAGTAGTATTTGAAAAGACAGACTTGTAAAAAGTACACCTTACATTGTAAAACCAAACTGTAGGGTTACTGACAAGAGTCTGCAGTTATTCAGCTTTCTCTGCTTCTTACCTGCTCTATAGTTTCTTCTGTGGCACGATGAGGCTGTCTGCCTGCCATTGTACTTATACTGTACAGATTCAACTGGCTGTGTGCAATAATTATTCTAATTATGACTCAGCTCACTATTGTTTCTGAATATCTGTTTTAGTGAGTAGCACACCTGCTAACCATCATGCTGAAATCTCCTTGATGCAATGCACACATCTGGATATCTGTCATCAGCACTGCATTTGCACATTCCAGGCAATGCATCCAGGGGGGCTCTGTAATTTCAGATATAACTATCTGTAAAGGGAGTCACTGTAGTGCCTAATTTCTTAACAGGATATACAGGGACATACGACTGACATGCTTCCCATCTTAAAGTGCCATTTTGAATCATAATAATAATAAAGTATGTATATAATCTGAGCCTGCTATACATTGCAAAATGTTGTGTCTATCGATGCCCATTGGTGTGTAGCATATGGGACACACAAGACCTGATCTGGGTGTCAATTTTTTTTGCCATTTTTTTCACTGAGATTCTTCAAGGTGAGACATCATGGCTAGAGAAGGAGAAGTTCTCCTTTAAGAGCACAGAGGTGGTGTGTGGAAGACACAGAAATATGTACATCCTCCATAAGGATTACAAGTGGAGGCTAGGATACTGCAGTAGAGCTGTCAAGGGCCTTAGCAGAAGACTGATACCTGAAATAGTTTAGACCAGGCTGTCAGCCTTGCCAGTGACAGTCCTCTTATGGTGGGGCAGTGCCATGACCATTACAGTCTGTGATGTTCTATTTCCTGACAATATGAAAAGTTCCAACATGGCTAGTGCCAGCATAGAAAGCTCCAGTGTGGAACTTGGAACCTGTGCATAAACATGGAAAAGAGTCAACAGATTCTTAGCTAGCAAAAACAATGCAAAGGTGTTTATTTTTAGTTGGTCAGTAGCTATTGTTTAATATATACAATTTATAAAGACACCAAACAATAAACAAAACCACCAGCAAATAAATGACTTTGAGCAGGAAAGAGAAAGATTCCAGCATAAAAATAATGAGAAAGGTACTGCTCATAGTCAAGCCAGGCTATCGATAACTCAAACATAGAAATAATGAATTAAGTCTCTTCAGACCTTTGATTAAAATATAGCAATACAAATGTTTATTCAGACCTTGTAAGTATCCCCAGATGATAAGGAAAAGTAGTTCCAGACATAGGAATAAACGCAACAAATCCTTTTATTAATGACAGAATTCGGTAAGCGCTTTCGCTATACAGCTTTTTCAAACCTTAACAAATAAATGCTAAAGGGTATCTGTTATATACCTCTCATTAATTCCTTAATGAAATAACTAAGCAATCAATTAGTATCTTAAAGAAGACACCCATACAAAAAAGCTGCAAAAATAGCTACAAGAACATATACTTCATAAATAATTTAAAAAATAGTTTAAAACACATAATGTTTACAACAAATTTATCATTAGTTTAATAAGCCATAACAAATAACTATAAATATACAAACTCAAACTAAAATTTTTAAAAACGAAGATATTTAAAATACATATAAAATTCATTTATATTTGACTTTTCTATCTTTAAGTGCAGGCTTCAATGGAATTCTATCATTAAACCCTGGAAAAACATGAGCTTGCAATCTAATAATCCAACTTATCTCTGCTTGCTCAGTGTAATTCTTCAAATCACCTCCTCTAATGTTAGGTGAATTAACATGTATTACTGAAAATCTAAAGAATGCATATCATTATTTTGCAAAACATGCTTGGAAAGTGCATTAATCTGGGACTTAATGCGAATTTGGTAGAAATGTTCCCTAATTCTATCTTTTAATTTTTTGTCAGTTTTACCGACGTAAAAAAGCGGTACAGGACATGCAAATAGCAATGTAAACTACATGTTCTGTATCGCAATTAGCATTGATATTAAAAGTAAACACCTGACTTGTTACTGGGTGCACAAACATATTAATATTAGATATATAACAACAGAAGTTACATTTATTGCATGGATGAGTACCACTGCACCAAATAGTACTTGATGTATACACATGATTAGGGAAACATGTAAATTTTTCTTATTTTTAAAAACAAACTGTGGATGTTCTCCTACCAACTTTTTAATCTCTCGGTTAACTGTCAGGATGTCCCAGTGCTTATAGATTATTTCTTTAATCAACTGAATATCTTGTGTAAAAAATAGAGTTACCTTCTGTGGTTTACTTATGTTTTCAGGTAAATTTGATCTATCAACTTTGTACACTTCCTTCCCTTCTTCAGAGAAGATAGGACATGCTCTACTTGTTCTAATATTTTGAGTATAGAGAAACTCTTTCTCTATTTCTGCTGGTCTATAATTTCTCACACATAACCTTTCATTTAAATCATATAACTCTTCCTCAAAGTCATGCTGTAATGGATTTAATCTTGACGCTCTGATTGCTTGTCCTTTTATAATATTCGAAAAAATATGATTAGGGTGCATACTGTCCCTGTGCAATAGTGTGTTTTTGTAACAGGGCTTTCTATGTACACCTGTATTAAGTTTACTATTCTCTAACCGCCAAATAGATACATCTAAAAATGTGATGCTATCCTTAGAACTAAACATGGTAAATTTCAGGAAGGGTGCCAAAGAATTGACTTCCTTCTCAAAACTATACAGTTCATCTATGCTCCCCGTCCATAGAAAAAATAAATCATCGACAAAACACCTATAGAAACATACATATTTCTGATATAACTCCAATCGAAATAATTTCTGTTCTTCCCATAAAGCCATGACCAAATTGGCGTAGCTACTGGCACATGAAGTGTCCATAGCCACACCATCTTTCTGTAAAAATATGTCATGGTTAATCAAAAACACATTATTTTCTAAGACCATTTCCAATAGCAAGCAAACAAAGTCTATTCTTTTAGGTAACATGTCTGAATGTAAAGTCAAGTAAGTTTGGATACTTTCTAGACCTAATGTATTAGGGATGTTTGTAAAAAGGGATTTAACATCTATAGTCACCATAAAGAATGGATGATAGTCAGGGAAAGGTTTAGTCCCCTCATAAAGATCTAATAAAAACTGCTTAGAGTCTCTAAGGACAAACTGATTAGAATCTACTATAGGTCTTAAAGTTTTTTCTACATATATAGAGAAGGGTTCTCTAACCCACCCTCAATCTGCTACTATGGTTCTCATCGGGGGGGGGGGGGGTTGGGTCCTTATGAACCTTGGGTAACCCCTGAATAGTAGGAATGATGGAATTTTCAACTAATAGGAACTCATACAAATCTTTATCAACTATATCTGTCCTATATAGGTCGTCCAATGTATTGTATATCCCAGCTACATGTTTCTGAACATCTGAAATCGAAATAGGGCTATAGAAATGAGTGTCACTTAACATTTCAGTAACTTTGTCATTATTTTTATGATACAATTTATAAAGTTTAGAAGTAAAAATAATATAAAATAATAAAGCTTCTTATGTCAGGCGAGAAAAGACCATGATTGCTTTGTCTCCCACATATGTGCGCTCTCTGCAATTAACAAGACTATTCTACTCTGCTGAACTGTGTTGTCTGAAGTTATTTTTTGCCATCACAGTTTGGTGCTGTTAAGTCTTAGAATTTCAAGCTGTTTGTGGATTGCTGCAGCAGAAATTACCTCTCAGCCCACTTTTGACACTTTTTCTTTCAGGTAAATTTCTGGTGTGTCAGTACACAATTCTATTCCATTTCACCTGCAGCAGAGCTTGGGGTATCTGCAGATAAGCTTTACTAACAATCTTTGTATTAGATACAATTGTATAAGAATGGGTTAAATTGTATGTGAGTGGAGCAATTATCTGGATGAGAATAACAGCTGATTATTAAATAAATATAGTCTTTTGATTGAATAAGAGTGGGGTTTTAATAATAAATTAACAAGGAAAAAGTATCTTTGTAGAATAATAATGACAGAGTATCCTTATCATGTGTGAGAGCAGGTTTTAATAAAAAAGAAAAACAATTAAGGAACACAAAGGTTTTCTTGCTAGCATGGTAGCAGATTTGTAATTATAGTATATCTATACTTATTTGGTATGTGAGTGAGTCAGTAATATTGTATTTGAAAATAAAATGGGTGCAACTATTGGAGTGTCAAAAGAGCCTAAATTTGGGGCTCCAGCTAGGTATATGTTTAATAAATATGGTCAGGACAACTGTAACTACCTGGTAAAATAGTCAGAGTTCACTAAAAATGATGCACTGCAGTTCCCAGAGGGAGGAACTTTTGATAAAAATAAGAAAATCCTAAAATAAATTGAAACAAAAAGGAAACAAAGTACCTAACCCATATTGGTCAGCTTTTAATGACTGGCAAGAAGAATCTAAAAATAAGGGAAAGAAATCTGTAGTTAGAAGTTTGAAGTATAATTCATCCAGATTGAAAACACATTGAAAACACAGCTGCAGGTAACTAATGCAGCAGTAGACACACTACAAAAATAATTGGAAGAAAAATCTCACACCTGCTATCTTTATCCATTATAGCAGCTAGGAAATTAAATATCAATCGACCTGATTGGTCTGACGACTAGTTCGTGATTCCATCAGCCCCCCCCACGCCTCTACTCTGTGATCATCCTGCTACCTTTGAAGCTGGTAGTCCTCCTTCTCTGAGAGGGTAGATGAAGGTGCAAATAACTGATCCATCTACTACTTACACAGTGGTCAGTTTATAATACTAGATTACGACAACAACAACAGCAACAACTAGCCATTATCACCTTCCAATCAAATTTGAATGCAAATAACTGATAACGATAAATGAGGAATACAAACATGCAGGTAAATGTAAACAATTCAGTAGTAAAAGTGCACCACCACAAACAAACACACTGAAAATAGTAAACATTTGTTTGCATAATTCTAGATAGCTGTTGACCTAGAAGAATATTGGTGGAATTCATCTACAAAATGAAGTACAGAGGAAATATCAGAATCTGATTCTTCCACATATACCAAAAACTCTATTAAATTAATACCCAGTCCTCAACTGTACCCTTTGAGGAAGGTATCTAATCCTACAGGCTCTCGGGACAACAATACTGAACTTACCATAAAGGTGGTATGCCAGTGGGTTGCACTACATTTTCAAACTATTGTAGATTCTCTTCCTTCAGTTTGAAAACCTTCAGCAAAAACATGGGATATGTACAGCTACACAATCCTACCAGTGAAGATTTAAGAGTGGCTTTGAAAACCTCACCACCCTCTGACATGTTAAGGAAATATGGGAAAATCAGCTACAGGCAATAATATTACAAAACATACAGATGATGGATTTCTTACTGTTAGAGAAAATGTACTAAAGGCCATTACTACAGCATGACCCCCCCACACACACACACACATACCTAACTGGGCATGAATGACCAACTTTATAAAAGGAGAATGGATCCAGTGATGCCTATTTGCAATGCATGTCAGATGCATTCAAAGTCTTTGCTAGATAACCAGAACCTACAGAAGGGGCAGCAGCCTGTGGGTTATCAGCATATTTTGTAGACAGTTTATTACCATCAATTCAGGAAGAGATTAAAAAGGTCTGTCTATACTGGACCAGCTTAGGTATTCATAAAATTGTTAATTAAGCACAATATGTGACAGATTATACAGTTAGAGATGAAAAGGAGAACAAAAGAAATTGTTAAATACCTAGCTTCAATAATTCAGTATTGATTTGCATAAATGGCTAAGGAGGAAGGAAGAATCATGGAGTAAGAAATAGATTTAGATTCTTTATGCCACAACCCCCAAGACAATATCAACAAATAATTTACCCTTCTACATCACTACAAACCTCACCATGTGAACAGAGCTTTAATCATTGTTTCAATTGTGGACAAAATGGACATTGGTCAATAGACAAATTCACCAAATATCCAAGCACCGCAGCTTGAAAAAAGGCACTCCAACTTGGAGCACAGCATGGCAACAAGACTATTAGGACAGCCATGAACAGGAACCACAGCCTTTTCTTCTCCTTTCTTTCTTGCTTGCACAGTAGCAACTAGATCTATGATTACTTCAGCCAATGCTGAAAGCCTTCCAGTATCCATGATAATAGTTCGGGGATGTGAGTGTCTGGAGTACCTCTAGACTATCCAGGAAAAAAGCCCATTCCTATTCTAATTGATCTACTTGAGCAGCAATGTGCCTTTATTGTAGGAAACTTCTACTGCATGAACACAGGGTAGTGAGGGGAAGGAAAGGGAGGAATCAAATGCTATCATGGAAGTATCGAATAGAGAAAACTATAAAGCAATTAAGACAAGAAATGTCACTGTTAGAAGACTGCAGAAGAGGGAGCAGGTCAACAAAAACACTAAGAAAGATAGACTTGATAAAAGCAATGTGCAGTAATAGAACAGCCCAGGATCTATCATGCACTATCACAAATAACAAACTAAAAATCTTAGCACAGGTGAAAAAAAACTTAAAAGATACATAGATAAATATAAAGGAAAAGTACAAAATAAACAATGTATTGATGACCAAAAAAGGTTTTATAGAGAATTCAGAAACAAGGTAAAAGGAATTGAAAGACAGCCAAAAAAAAAGAAATAGATGCATTTTGGAGAAGTATCTATGAGGATCCTGTGGAATGTAACAAAGATGCTAAATAAAACAGCCAGAGAGATTCAAACAAAGTTAAGAAAAATCTCTAATTAGAAAACCCCAGGCCCAGATGCAGTACCTAACTTCTAGTTAAATGTATTAACATCTTTGCACAAATATTTAGCCATGAGTAAGTATTTATATGCACACCCCTAACAGACACCAACCTGGCTAACAACAGCAAAAACAATGCTCCTACTTAAGAGTGAACATGCAAGCTACTCAAAAAATTATAGACCAATAATTTGCCTTCCGATGACCTATAAACTATACACAGGAATTGATGCTGACAGAGTTTATAGTCATTTAAAAGAAAACTCAATTATGGCAGTAGAAGAAAGGGGCAATAAAAGAAAGTCATATGGAACAAAGGATCACTTTTTTGTTAAAGTCATAGTGGAGAACTGTAAAAAGGGGAAGAATTTAAGTATGGTATGGATTGACTACAACAAAGCATTTGATAGTATCCCACATTCATTGATAAAAGAGTGCTTAAAAATGCATAAGATACACCCTACATTGATCGACTACATTACAGTGACTATGAAACAGTGGCAGACCACTTTGCAATTAAGACATGATAAAGCACAAATTATTATCCCAGGGATAAAAATTCAAAGGGGGATAATCCAGGGTGACTCTCTATCACCGCTGCTATTCTGCCTTGCCCTTAACCCATTAAGCGGTTTACTTAACAGCTTAGGCCATGGCTATAATTTGGCTCCTAGAAAACAAAGTGTAAAGACTTCTCATCTTCTCTTTGTTAATGATTTAAAATTGTATAGCTCATTAGATGAGGAGCTGAAAGCACAACTGTAGGTAGTCAAAACTTTTTCAGATGATATAAGAATGTCATTTGGTCTTGATAAATGTGCAAAAGAAACCTTTAAAGCAGGAAAACTGCAGCACAAGGAAAACATCAGTTTGGGACAAGAATGTGATATAAAAGAACATGAGCAAGAGGGCGTGCATAAATACTTGGGAATTGATGAAGGATCAGCAGTAAAACATGAACAAATGCAAATAAAACTTAGCATGGAAAACAGCATTAACATCTAAGAATAACATCCAAGCTATAAACCAATTTGCTCTTCCTGTCCTACCTTACAGTTTTAGAGCGATTGACTGGCCCCAAAACGTGTTGGATAGATTAGATAGGAAAACAATAAGGATGCTTCATGCTCACCAAATGATTTATAAAAATCAGTGCATACCAAGATTATATATACCCCATTCCAAAGAAGGGATGGACCTCCTTGAAATTGATTACATGTATAGATCTGCAATCGTGGGACTCACACATATTTGCTGACCTCACAAGACCCAAACATAATGAAAGTTTTGAAACATGAGAAGAATAACTCTAAGACAACTTCTCTACTTAATGCAGCAGAAACTTATCGGCGTCAAGCAAGAATGGAAATCAAACCAGAAGTAAATAAAAATCAGGCAGCAATGAGTGTACCAAAAAATAAAAGAAATGCTATAAGGTGAAGGACCAGATGAAAAGGCAAGAAATGTGGAAAATGCATAAATATAGTTGCAAGTATAGAAAACTTCTGGAAAAAGCTCATGTTGATCAGGAATGAATGCAGGAATGGTTAAGGAGAGGTAAATTCAAATCAAGAGATGAAAGGTTAATATTGGCAGCCCAAGACAGTGGGTTACATACACATTGGTTTACAAAGTACATTGAACACATGGGAGAAACAGACAAACGTAGATTTTGTAAAACTGAATTGGAAACAGTGTCACACCTCATTGCTGGTTGTGACAAACTAATAGCAGAAGGACTGTATACTGAAAGGCATAATAATGTTTCAAGGCTGTTGCACTGGGGATTGTGCAAACATTATGTTATTGAAGTGGTTGAAGAACACTGGAATCATGAGCCACAAAGCATCATTGAAAATGATGAAGTCTATATTACATGGGATCACCCACTACCAACAGTTCAAAAGACAGATGCTAGAAAACAGGATATAGTGATCCAAGAAAAGAAGATAAAAGTAGCACTGATCCTTGAAATCACCACACCAAGTGACTACAGTGTCCTGCATGCAGAGAGACAAAAAAGTCATAAAATATCAGGATTTGTAGGCAAAAACTATTGCAATGTGGAAGAAAGATACCCAGACAGTTCCAATAGTTGTAGGAGCAACAGGTCATAAAAAAGAATTTACAATCATATTTAGATATGTTACCAACACATGCAACCCCATACAAACTACAGAAGGGGTCATTACTGGGCATATTGCAGGTGCTGCGAAGAGCACTTTTGTCTGACATCAGAGAGTGAAACAATACTAATTTCATGAACTTGAATCGTACTTTGACTTAGGAGTGGGGTCCATTCCTATCAAGGTATTAGAAACCCAAGAGATTTGGAGAAATTAAAGATAGGAAATTATTTGCTCTTCCTGTCTTACCTCTCAGTTTTCGAGTGACTGACTGGTCCCAAAAGGTGTTGGATATATTATACAGGAAAACAAGAAGGATGCTTCATGCTCATCAAATGATTTATAAAAATGAGTGCATACCAAGATTATATATTCTCCATTCCGAAGGAGGTATGGGCCTACTTGAAAATGATTACAAGTATAGATCTGCAATCATGGGACTGCATACATATCTGCTGACCTCACAAGACCCAAATATAGTGAAAGATTTGAAACATGAGGAGAATAAATCTAAGATGACTTCCCTTCTTAGTCTAGCAGAAGTATATTGGTGTCAAGCAGGAATGGAATTCAAACTAGAAGTAGATAAAAATCAGGCAGCAACTGAAAGTGCCAAAAACAAAATAATGAATATAAGGTGAAGGATCAGATGAGAGGGCAAGAAATGTGAAAAATGCATAAATATAGCTGCAAAATAGAAAACTTCTGGAAGAACCTCATGTTGATCAGGACTGAATGCAGGAATGGTTAAGAAGAGGTGAATTCAAACCAAGAGATGAAAGGTTAATATTGGCAGCCCAATATAGTGGGCTATGTACACATTGGTTTACAAAGTCCATTGAACATGTGGGAGAAGCAAACATATGTAGGTTTTGTAAAACAGAATTGGAAACAGTCACACACCTTGTAGCTGGTTGTGTTATACTAATGACAGAAGTATTGTATACTGAATGGCATAATAATGTGGCAAGACTGTTGCATTTGAGATTTGGCAAACATTATGGTACTGGAGTGGCTTAAAAACATTAGAAACATGAGCCACAAATCATCATAGAAAATGATGACATCTATATCACGTGAGATCACCCATTACTACCAGTTAAAAAAAATAGATGGGAGAAAACAAGATATAGTAGTCCATGAAAAGAAGACAAAAGTACCATTGATTACTGAAATTGCTACACCCAGTGACTACTGTGTCTTATGTACAGAGAGACACAAAGTCATAAAATAGCAGGATTTGCAGGTGGAAGTGAGTGCAGTGTGGAAGAAGGATACCCAGAGAGTTCTAGTAGTAGGGGCAACAGGTCTTATAAAAAATAATTTACAATCATACTTGGAAATGTTACCAAAACATGTAACTCACTACGATTCGCAAAAGGAGACATTACTGGGCACATTGCGGGTGCTCCAACGAGCACTTTTGGCTGACATCAAGGATTGAAATACTAATTTCATGAACTTTAATTGTACTTTGACTTAGGAATGGGGTCCATTCCTGTCATGGTATTAGAAACTCAAAAGACTTGGAGAAATTAAAAATAGGAAACACCACTCCACTAAAGCTTGTAGGTAGAGATTTATGTGAATTATGATATATTGTTTATTGTACTCCAAATGGAGTTTTCCTTGATATTCCAAATGAAAGTTCTCCCTTAGGTTAGTATTCAACAGATATTTGCACAGAAGAAGATACTCTTTTTGCCATATTGACACCAGAGCAGACTGCAGATTTTACTGATTTGGAAGGACTGGAAGTCATCCATTCACAAATATGGACTAGTCATGAAAATGAGGCAGGGCTCTTAGAAGACATTGAACCTGTAAAGATAGTTTTGAAATCTTGTGAGTGCCTACCTATGACAGTTCAATACCCTTTGTCAGCTGAACAGAGGAAGGAAATGAACCTGTAATTTCTGCATTATTCCAACATTGCCCATGCAATCTATATTGCCAGTTACGAAACCAGGAATAACACTTACAGATTTGTACAAGATTTAAAAGCAGTTAATACAGTAGTAGTACTGACTTTCCCTGTAGTCCCTAACCCTGCCATAATTTAAGTTCTATTCCATCTCTTACTACATTTTCAGTGATCTTTACTCAGATTTTTTCTCTATTCCTATATACCCAGATAGTCAGTATCTGGATTTACATATAACAGCAGCAATATACACAGACAAGATTACCACTGGGATACACAGAACTACCTACTCTTTTCTCTGGAAAAATGAAAAAAAACACACAAAATCAAATTTCCGTGTGAATCTACGTTAATACAATATGTAGATTATTTGCTTTTAGCCTAAAGTTCTCATTACAGTTGTAAGCAAATTAACTATGTTTCATTTAACTAAATTAGCAGACTTAGGATTCAAAGTTAACAAAGGAAAATTGCAATTATGGAAATCACATGTTCAATACTTAGGACACCTTATTTCAAAAAGCTCTAGACAGATTCTACCCTCACACATTACTGCTATATACGCTGCACCACAACTCATAACAATAAAACAGATATGGGTTTCCTGGGGCTGACAGTTTACTGCAGTCAACAGATTTCTGATTATTTAGAAGTACTAAAACCATTATTAGAATTGTTATTAAAGAAAGATACTCCTGAACCCCTGCCCTGGCAAGAATGCCACAAACAAGCTTTTGTTAAATTAAAAACTTTACTTTTAAACCCTCCTGCTCTTGGATTGCCAGATTATTCAAAAATGATTTTTTTCTGTTTGGCGGGAATAAAAAAGTAGCATGAAAATTTTTAGCAGGAGAGAGATATTATGGATTTAGACCTATTGCTTATTTCAATGCAAATCTTGATCCTGTGGCAGCAGCCCTCCCTCACTGCTTTAGGGCAGCAGCCTTGACAGCACACTGGTGGATGGTCTTCTTGACAGCAGGTTTGGTTGAAATGGCTGCCTCTCTTACTCTCAGGCACAACACTTACATGGCAGTTCCTCATTCCACAAAAACAGTGTTACTCAAAACCAGAACACAATATTTATCTGCTACACAATTGTCTAAATATGAATTATTTTTACTTAATAACCTTTCTTTACAGATATATGTCTACCTCTTAACCCTGCCTCTTTAATTCCCACAGCAGATGAAGGAGAACCACATGACTCTGGTTTTGCAGTTATTATGTGCTTACACCTAGGCCTGGTTTGAAAGATGCTGCATTACCAAACCTTGAATTATTTCTTTTTGTTTTCCGATCCTGAGTTCAAAGAGAAAACAACATTCTAGTGGCAGCCTTTTTTCTCTGTGCACAAAATAAAATGTTGCTGACAGGACAGATAAATGGAAATGTGTCTGCTCAGGTAGCTGAACTTGTATCTATTACTGACACATAAACTAGCAAAGGGCAAAACAGTGACAATTTTCACTGATTCATGTTATGCTTATGGTGTAGTTCAGTATTTTGGGACATTGTGGATAGAAAAAGGGTATTTAACATCAGCAAGGTCAGTTATTAAAATGTGTCCTTTATTCATGTACTATTGAATGCTCTATTACTGCCAAGGGAGATAGCAGTGGTAAAATGCCACACAGAAAACTGATGATTCTTGCATTTCAAAGGGAAATTGTTTTGCAGATATGGTGGGTAGATAAGCTATATTGTCTTATCCTGTTCAGACTTCATTTTTGCAGCAACTTCATGAAACTAAAACATATGTTTCTTTACAGGAATTTATATCCCTCCAAGAGCAGGCTGATGAATCTGGAAGGATGAGGTGTATCCATGATGGCTGCAGCCACTCTCCAGATCTTCTCTAGTAATATCTGGATGGATGGTTATTGGGTTAAAAGTATTAATAAAACACATTTTGAATGATTAGTATGCCTCTCACATTTCAGAAGTCACTCAGCATTTTGTATATAAATGACACATCTGTCTGGAATACCATGTGTCAACATGTGTTCTAGTCCCCACACATGAAAATGATACAGGGACCATTCTGCTTCATGCAGTGGGAGTTTTTTGAGCTCCCACAGACACAATAGTTTAAAAATGTTTTGGTGATTGCTGATTTTTTTTTCTTGGGTGGGTAGAACATAAGCCAAGAATTATGCAATTACTGTACCTAAGAAACTTCTCTTGGAATTCATACCCAAATTTGGTGTATCTTGTTATATTAATATGATGAAGGCACACATTCCAGAAGTCAAAAGATACAACAGATTAGCAAAAAATTGACTAGAAATGTAAAATATGCAGAGATTGTAGAAAGAACAAACCCAACAATTAAAGTTAGACTTACAAAGTTATGTGAGGAAACTGGTCTCAAATGGCCAGAAGTTTGGCCCCTAGTCTTGTGTAGTATACGAAGTGCAGTTGGTAGTACTTGAAAATGTTCTCCTTGTGAAATTCTTATGGGGAGACCTATGAGAATGCCTGCCACACCCCTATCCAAAAATTTACAGCTACAAAATATGGACAAATCTGTTTTTCTTTATTGCAAGTGTCTCCTCTCTGCCTTGCATTATCACCATTGACAAGTTTTGCAAACACAGAAACAGCCTACAATTACTGAACATCATGACTTGCAACCAGGCAATATTGTTTCCATCCAGGCCTTCAGCAGGTGATACTCATTACAGCTGTGATGAAAAAGGACCCTTCCTGGTTTTGCCTACCACCTCCACTGCTATCAGATGTGAAGGACTACTCACTTGGATCCATGTGTCTTTTTAACTAGGGAAGGCCCTCCTTAGTGATGAATACCATCAAAATATCATTCCTTTCAAAGCTGCAGAACAAATTTCACCAGACGAAAAAAAAAAACAGGTTGACCACTGTATCTTGGAATGAAGTTTAAAGACTTTTCAATAATGCCATTGTGGTTGTGTCCAGAAATTAAATCCACTGATTCAGTGACATCATCCTGGTCAGAGATAAGACATAGTGATGCTTCTTCTTTAACACCAACAACATTTTTACTGATTTCACAGCTGGAAATGAGGATTAATGATTCAGCAACATTATGTTTAATGGACAATGATTGGAAGTCAGTCCAAGATCTGAGTAGTGCCTGAGAATCACTTGGGGAGTCGCAAAACAACAGAAACATCAAAATTAAGTTTGTTTTGGAATCAAATTTATATGGATGACAGAACAACAATCCATCATCCATGTGTGTGCAGTGTCTGGAAAAAAAACCTTAATTCCTGACCTACTCAATATTTGTATAGACTTATTATTGGGACAGTGGTTGTGATTTTAATCATTATTTTGCTGTGTTTCTTTCTGTCATATGGAGCCATCAGAACTGTAAATGCTGAAGAATTTTTATTAGAAATAAATATTTTGCAAAAATCAGAGATAGATGCTTGGTCAAAACTGAGCAAAGAACCCCAGACTGGCATCCTAAATTCAATACTTTTTCTGCTACCTTATAAACATATGCCAAGAGTATAAATGTTAGCTACTGTTAGGTGAGTGCACATGTATCCATGGCACATGATGGCATATTCTGTTCATTTCAATACCAGTGACTGATGCAGAAGTGGGATCAGCATTCTGTACCATCTTTTTAACTAGAAACTAAAAAGCCAAGCATAATTTCCCTCATTTTCAGCAGTTCCAATTCGGTTATCAATGACTGTTTTAGGGCATATTGTTACATTAAAAATGGAACACTTTTTGTCAGATGGATTACTGGCAATTTTACTCAGAAAATACATTTTGAGACTGGAGGGTTGGCTCCGGCAGCACTACATGAATTTTTATTATACCTATGGAGATCAAACATATTCCTGGTTACCAACAGACTGGCTGGGTTGTTGTTACACACCCTGTCTAAGTCCATCATACAGATACTTTTATTCACTATGCTCTTTGCAAGAGGGAGGCAATGGACATTAAAAATCCAGATGGAAAATAGATGTTTCTTGGACTTATCTTCATCCATTAAAAAATACTGCATTTAAAGACAGTACATATGGACTTTGGTGACGGTGTTATTTCTGAAGCAGGAATTACATCTGCTTATGGGGCAGTAAAATCAATATGGGAACTAAAAAATATCTAAACTGTTAGAATATTAAGCAATGGAACTTCTGAATCAATGAATCAGATTTCAGTTGAAATGGCTGTCATGCTCAGTGTGATGCTGCAAAGCAGAATGCCAATTAAATTCATCCTTGTTTCTAAGGGTGGTATATGTGTACTCATCCAGACAGAGTGCTGCTCATTTATTGCAGAAAATGCAAATGCCATTCATAGTCATCTAGAAATTATAAAAAAGGTTGCAGAATTGTCTCATGCAAAAAAGCAGACAGTTTTCAGTGTACATGGTTAACCAACTTGTGTTCTGGTTAGGCTACAGATATTTTATTTGTTTTTATGCTCATTGCTGTCATTATAATGCTTTTAGAATTCATTTAATTTCTGTGCAAAATGTTGATTATGAAACTTTTAGAATACAGAAAAAACATCAAATTGCAAAATATTTATATTAAGTATAGAGCAGAACCATTGCCACTGACCGCAATAGTAACAAGTTACAGTGAAGAAAACAATGAAGAAATATATTGTGAGATTTTAGTAGGCTGCATTATAATCTTTTTGAGGGAAATGTGTAGCTGAAAATTATTCAAGCTGTCTTTTTATTCCATCAAAACACAGTTATGTTTTTATTTCTAACAAAACCATATCTGAAAAGCATCTGTATAAGGCATTGTGTATTGAGATGAGGGTTTGATAACAAGTGAAAAAGTGTCCACCAATTTGAAAACATATTGCCATTGTGCAATCATAAACAATATATGACTTGAGTAATGATTCATAGCATCAGAGGCACTCCTTAAAATGGAGAACATTGATATCTGTGCAATGACTGAGACCTGGTTCAAGGCTCTAGACAGCACCCTTGCATTACCAGGCTATAACTCATACCACACTTTTTGGCCATCTAACCTGGACCAGAACACCAAATGCGGAGGTGTGTCCATATTTTTTAAGGATATCCACACCTCCAGGCTAGTTGCGCAGCATAATGCATCCAAGGTTATCAAAGTACAACTAACTCTGGGCAAAACTGCAATTTAAATTGTAGCTTGCTACAGATCCCCCACCATCCCCCAGGATTCCCACTCCTCTTTTCTTGATATACTGGAAAATATTAGGGTTTAACCAAACACCCTAATAATGGGAAATTTCAACTATCCCACCATTAACTGGGAAAACTACTCATGTACCATCTCCTTCACTCAACGCTTTCCGGAATTCATAAATTCCAATGCCCTGGATAAACTTATATGCACTCCCACCAGGGGCAGCAATATCCTATACCTAGTCATTACCAACATGAGTGACCAGTGTTCCACACCTGAAGTCAACTCCTTGTTGGTCAGATCTGACCATAAGCTAATCACCCTAGATATCCGCATCCTGCCCCCACCCACCATTAAGGAAACCATGGTAAAAAATTTCTCCAAAGCCAACGTCATGCTTCTTAAGACAGAAGTGGTGAACTTCATGACACTCATGCAGATGGACAATACAGTTAAGACTGCTGAATCCTACAACAAATGCACTCTATAAGCACTTACATGAGTGCATGGATTGTGCTATCCCAAACAGAACTAAGATGCTACCCTCCAAAAAAAAGGAAGCCAATCTGGTGGTCCCCTGTCATAAATAAACTCTACAACAGAAGGAAGAAACTGTTGCAAAAGAGAGTAAAATCCCATGAGTGGAGGAGCTTCCTGGTCAGCCTCAGTAAGAAGCTGAGATCCCTTATAAGATCCTCCAAAGATAGCTATGAAAACAAAATCGCCACTGATTCTAAGAGCAACCACAAAGTATTCTTTAGCTATGTCAAGAATCTCAATGGCAACACCCAGATCTGCTCTGAGTTACAGCACAATGGCATAAAAATTACAGAACCAACTGATATTACCAACATCCTGGCACAGAGGTTCAGTGCTAACTTTACCCCCCTCTCACCCCCTAAAGGGCCCATATCTATACAGGAAGAATGCAGAGAGTCCCTGTAATCACATCTATGCAGGTAAAAGCTGCACTCTTTAAAACCAAAAACACATCCATGGGAATGGACAACATTCCAGGCTGCATTTTACATGAAATTCAGAAGGAACTGCATCCCCACCTAAGCACCATGTTCAATCATAGTCTCACAACATGCTTTGTGCCCACTGAATGGTGCACAGCAACAGTTATCCCACGCCACAAAGGGGAAGCCACCACTGATCCTGGGAACTATTTCCCTATTAGCCTGACGAGCCTGGTCTGCAAGGCCATAAAACGTATCATCATAGAACTCAATAACAAAGACATTGGTAACCTCCAAACTCTGGACCCTACCAAGTTTGGGTTTGTGAAAGGCAGATCATACTTTCTGAACCTGATCGACTTCTTTGAGGCAGTCACCAAAGCCGTAGATGAGGGTAATGTAGTTCACACAGCCTATCTTGACCTCACGGAGGCTTTCAACACCATCCCTTTCTGGAATTATAGCTAAACTCACTAAACTAGGTACAAATCCCTACATCACAAGATGGGTTGCCAACTAGCTCACTGACAGAACCCACACTGTAAAAGTTGCAGACTCCAAATCTGACTTCAAACCAGTGATAAGTGGAGTACCACAGGGTTCAGTCCTGGAACCTCTCCTGTTTGGTATCTAGTTCTCTGAACTGCAGGCTAGCACAGAAGGCTTCTAACTAACGAAGTTTGCAGATGACTGCAAACTAGGAGCAATAGTCAAGTCCCCAAATGATGTGGACATCCTACAGAAGGGCCTCACTGAGACAGATGCCTGGTGTCAGAGGCATGGCCTCAAGCTCAATGCCAAAAAGTGTATTGTCATCCCCTTTGGTAAAACCTCTGTACCCATGAACTACCCCATAAATGGTAGTCTACCTAATGTCAAATGTGTGATAAGAGACCTTGTGACCCAGATGGATAGTAGTCTCTCCTTTGATAATCACATTGCCACAGTGGTCAGGAAATCCTTCTATGTGGCACACCTCATCACAAAAGTGTTCTCATCCAGGAAAAAAGAGGTCATTGCTCCCCTCTACTTGGCACTCATTAGACACATTATAGAGTACAATGCCACTTTTGGAATGTACCTCACAAGACATCTGCAGCAGCTGGAAAGGCCACAGAAGTACCTCACAAAGAGGATTACTGGTCTCAAACAGATGCCCTACACTGACCATCTCAAAAAACTCCAGCTTTACTCTGTAGCATATCGCCTAC